>NC_058131.1:194638663-194892089 GCF_016433145.1 Gracilinanus agilis | reverse complement strand
CTACTCTTCCCTCTCCGGGTTGATTACACTGAGAGTAAGGTTTGATTATTACCTCTTTATGCTCTCTTCCTCTCCTTCTTATAATAGTATTTGTCCCCTCTCTCTCCCATGCCCTCTTTGTGTGTAATAGAATATTCAGATATTTTTATAAAGAAAAGAACACCCAAAAGATAGAAGTCAACAGTGTCATATATGGGGAAAATAATATAAGTGGGTATAAAATCTGAAGCCTCATATAAGTGGGGGACAATATGATTGGCTGGAAATAGGAATGCAGCATTAGCAACAACTTTTCACTAATAAATTCTGATTGATGCAGTCTACCTAGAGGGCTAGTTAGTGGTATATAGATAACAAACCAGACTCATTTGAAGGAGAGACTTCCTTGAATTGATTTACAGAAAAACTGAACTTCTAAATTTAGCCCAGACATTAAAATGTAATTTAAGCAGTTTAACAAGATGGTGTCGGTTGGTATAGAATAGAATAATTTAAAAATGGAATCCATTTGATTTTCTTGGTATATGACATGGTAGTACATTGCTACTTGTATGTTAGTTCTCCCAAAAGAATATTAGTTCCCTGAGGATGAGGACTGGGCTTTTTTCCCTTTTTTGGGGTATTGCTAACTTTTAGCACAAGGCCTAACATATAGTTGGCACTTTATGTATTACTGTTAAGTAACTGGCTTATCTCTAGTCCTAGATTTACTTTAGATCTTTGAGCTTTTGTAGTTTAAGGGGTGGAGAAAGAACTGAAAGAGAAGGAAAGAATCTGACTGTACAACTGCTCTTTATAGCTCAATTCTGAGAGATTATCCCCTGCACAGGTGGTTAAGAGGTTAAGAGTTTATATATGGAACAAAGATGTCAAGGTTGCTTTGTGACCTGTGTTTTAAATTTACCTTCTCATTTTATTGGGTTAGATTCTGAACCTAAAAGCATGCTTATAGGTACAATGAACAGATTAATGCTAATTTAGGGTCTTTTGTTCAGCACTTCATATATTAGAATGTCTTGCATCTATGAGTAGGATAGGCAGGTAATTTTCTCAAGCTAGAATAGACTCTAAAATGATAAAATAAACATTTTCTCATCCAATGAATTATACTTTTGGGGTATTAAGAATATAATTATCAGTTAAAAAATGGAAGTAGAAGCATTACTTAATGTTGACATTAAAACTATCAAAATGTTGAATAAGTTTGAAGGAATTTAAATTTAAAAATATAATTTTTTCTTCACATCTTCCTAAATAATTATAAATCACTGCTTAACAAAATTCTGACTGGAGCTGAATTAATGTATCCTCAGTTTTTAAACAGTCAAAGGTTTATTTCTGGGATATAGGCCTTGTATAAACATAGGGTCATCAGAGCAATTTAGAATCAAAAGCCCTTATGTATAGGTTCTCCCCAGCAACCACCTTTGACTTTTTTTTTTTAATAGAATGGCAAATGTTTTATTCATTCTACTTTGGTTGTTAAAGAGGTTATTAAAGGGTGTTCCTTTTCTTATCAATTCCAAAGTCCGGCTGTATTTCCCTTCTCCCTTGCCTCACAACAAAGAAGAATGAAAACAGAAAAGGAACATAATACTACTGGTTTATGTAAAAACCCTATAATTTTCTGTTCTCACATCAACAGTTTTCATGTCCAGCTAGCTAGCAAGTTTAATGAAATATTTAGCTTTACTTCCTATCAAATATTTAGGTGCTAGTCTTTTACTAATTAATTTTTCCTTACTGGTCCCTTAGGAACACCACTCACAGGATCAACTATTTTGGCTCTCTGAGAAAGACAACTTTCCTTAAAGGGCTGGGATTTAAAAATCCAAGCTAAAATAGGCAAACATAACTTTTAAAATTTCTAATGAGAACATGGCAATATTAAGAAGGCAGCATGCCAAAATGGATAAAGTGGTAAACCATAGCCCTGGAAGAGCTGGGCTTGAATTTCTCTTAAGACACCTAAAATCTAAATGACCAGGCAAGTTATTTAACATCTCTGCATCCCTTTTTAACATTTTAACATCTCTGTGTCTCATCAGTTACCTCATTTGGTAGAGAAAAGTGTAATTAATGAGAAAAAGTACCTAAAATACTTTACAACCATTAAAATGCTATATAAATGAATTACTAATATCATTTTGTTATTCTTCTTAATTTAGGTCAGTGGAGTTCAGATAGAAATGGTCTTGAGATAACTTACTATCCTATTCTTCTTTTATGTTTAATGTTCTACAGAGCCTGCTATGCAGATGGAAAAAATGGCCTCTTTATTTAAATGAATAAAAGTATTAGATATAAACTCATCTTTAGAAGACTCATTGAAAGAATCATTGAAACAGCTCCAGAAGCAGAGAGGATGATGGGGAAAATAGGAACATATCTGTTCCCACATGGCATTCATTTTTTCCACTAGATCTTTATATTTTGAAAGCTTTTCATTCCACAGAATTTAAGAGTTTATGAGTATCTGCCATTGTATCATTTATTAAAAATATTCTTAAATTTTAATAAATGTTATATCCAGGTGATTGAAGCAAAAATTTTTTTCTGTTATAATATTCCAATTCCATTACAACTTATCTGTTAAATCCTCAAGGATATTTCAAAATCTACACTTGTAGTATAGGGTTTTTCATTTGTTAGTTTAAGAAAGGCAGTGGAACAATTACTATTATTATATAAGCATTATAGATAAATGAATACAATGATATTTATGGAAGAGAAAATACCTAAATAGTAGATATTTTAATTTGTAGAATTCAAGAACAGATACTTATTACCATAATCTATTTCTTTCAAAGTCTATATATGTATACAAACATATGCATATGTATATGAATACATGTATATGTACATATCACATATATCACATAATACATATAAAACAATATATAATTAAAACATAAACACAAAATGTTAATATACAAATATAAAATCCTAAATGAATAACATGGTTTAATGTTGAAAAGAAAGAAATGGAAAAATTACTAAACTGGTTGTTTTCAATTAAAACCTTAATCCATAATCATTTAATTTAAAGAAAAGCTAGGTGGTGCAATGAATAGAGTGCTGGGCCTGGAGTCAGGAGGACCCCTCCTCTTGAACTCAAAATTGGTCTCAGACACTTATTAGCTATCTGACCCTAGGCAAGTCTGGTTGTCTCGGTTTCCTAATCTGCAAAATGAGCCAGAGAAGGAAATGACAAACCATTATCTTTCCCAAGGAAAACCCAAATGGGGTTGCAAAGCGGCAGACATGACTGAAACAATGGAAGAACATCAAATCCTTATTTATTCTTCATTTTCCACCCAATTATACTTCTCTAGACTGTTCCATCATGACCTAGGAACCTTTACCCTGAAAGATCACTTCAGCCCTGGAATTTATACCTTAACAGTACTTTCTGATTCTGGGAATCCTTCCCCTAACTGAAGAATCCTACAAAGTGCCTTCTTTTTCTTCCCTAGCTTTGAGCTTCTTTTTGTGGGTTGTCTTCCCCACTAGAATGAAAGTTCCTTGCAGGTAGGGTCTAATTGTTTTTTCCCTTTCTTTGGTATCTCCAGTGCTTAATGTAGTATTGGTACAAAGTAGGTTTAATAAATGTTTATTTACTGGACTGAGATCTTCTCCATAGTACAAAACAAATTTCCACTAATTAAAATACCAGGCTAAGGACTATATTATACTTTATCCTGTAAATAACAGGGAATCACTCAAAGTAAAAATTCTACTTAAATAAGATTTATGTTTACTACTAGAATAATATAGATCACCATGAAAATAAAAGTGATTGTCAAAAATAATCAGTATTAAACAATCAATAATAGACATAGATATATAAATCTGAAGTTGACACTATAGCAATTAGCTAAGAAAAGGACAGAGGAGAGGGAGAAAGGGATATAGGAAAAGAAGGGGAGACACCAAGAGACAGAGACAGAGATAAAGAAAAACAGACTAACAGACTCATGCAGGGAAGAAGCAAGTAATGAAATCCTTTTTTTTCCCCTTCTCCTGAAGCTTTCTAACTCTGATTTTTAAAGAACTAACGTTAAACTCTTATATTCTTTGTGTTTTTCTAAAATAGGTTCTTGGGGAAGTCTTTGTTCTTACATGATCTACATTTATCTCTCTATCTTTTTATTCTTCTCTCTCAAAGAATCCACCTCTTATTAAAAAAAGAATTAAAAAAAGAGAGGAATAGAAAAGCAATGATAGTAACAAAAAATTAAACACAATGAAGAAAATCTGAGTGTGTGAGATATCTTACATATGTGGACCTTTATGTCTTAAACAGAGGGAGGTATTTTCTTATATGTCTTAATTGGGGCCAAACTTGATCTTTATATCACATAATTCAGTTTTGAATGTTTTGTGGTGGTTCTTTTCAAGGACATTCTTGAAGTTTTGGGTATATTGCTGTCCTGGCTCTCTTTGCGTTGCAACAGTTCACAGGAATCTTTCCATGTTTCTCTCTATTCATTTTGTTCATTTCTTGCAGCATAGTTATATTCCAATATTCCATCATATGTACATACCCATTTTGTTTAGTGATTTCCCAATTTACTCATTACTACCACAAAAAATACTATATTTTGTAGCATGTGTACATGGAGTTTTTCTTTTTTTATCAATGATATTCTTGGAGTTTATATGTAGCAGTGGAATCTCTAGGTCAAAACTGGTGGCTAATTTAGTCACTTTATTTGTGTAATTCCAAATTGATTTTTAAAATGGTCATATAGATTCACAGCTCCATCAACAACGAATGTGCTCATCTTCCTACAATTCTTCCATCACTGACTATTCCCATTTTTTGTCATCTTTGTCAATTTTACATTATGAAACTATGGAATGAAACTTCAGGGTTATTCTGAGTTCTTTTTCTCTTATTATTACTAATTTGGAACATTGTTTCACATGGCAGGCAACAGATTACAATTCTTCATTTGAGAAGTTTGTTTATATGTTCTAGCTACTTTTGATCTTTTATATATTTCTATTAGTTGTCCCTATGTACGAACTCTTTGCAGATATAATTAATACAATCCTTTCCCTGATGATCTTTTTGCTTCTTATTCTTGATGCATTCATTTGTTTATGCAAAGTCTTTTCAATTTCATAATCAAATGTTTATGATCTGCATCTTGATGTTTTTCACACAATTATTATTTCTCCGATTTGTTTTTTTCCCTCCATATTTAAGATTTCATTATTAAGGGTTCATTTAAGTCTGTGTCTTTTGTTTGTTGTCTCCCTGAAGTGATTATATATAGAGTTAGACAAATCTAACTTCCTGCATTATTCTGTATTTATATTGCATTATTCTCTAATTAAGGTAATTGTTTAAAAATCTTACCTTTCATCTTGGAATCAATTGGTTGCAAGATAGAAAAGTGGTAAAGGCTAGGTTCTGGTGCTATGTTCTCTTGGGACTCTGTAAGGGTTCTGTGTTATCAGGTTTTGGTTCAATTTCCTTTGTTTTATAATATTTATTTATGGAAGTTTATAACATTTTGGGTATTTTAATACTTATTATTTCTTTAGATTTTTAACGTTTTTCTGTTGGCTTATCTGCCTATGCCCTAAGGTGTGTTTTTTTTTTTCTTTTTAAACCCTTACCTTAGAATCAATACTGTGTATTAGTTCCAAGGCAGAAAAAGAGTGGTAAGAGCTGGGCAGTATGGAGTTAAGTGACTTGCTCTGTGACACACAGTTAGGAAGTGTCTGAGGCCAGATTTGAACCTAGAATCTCCTGTCTCTAGGTCTGGTTGCCAATTTACTGAGCTACCTAACTTCCTCCTTGACCTAGGTTTTTAAATAAATCTTCTTTTTATTGGAATCTTTGATAGTCTTAGACATTTCCCCTTATATTTCCTGTCACTTTGATTCCTCTCACTTGGATAGTGTCACCCAGGGCAGGCCTGAAAAGGCAGTCAATAAACATTTATTAACACCTATTGTGCTAAAGCACTTTGGATACAAGGAAAGGCAAAAGTTCTTATGCTCCATATATTCACAAACTCATGGTGAAGACGTGGAAATAACTATGTAAAAACAAGTAACACAGAGTAAGAAGGAAATAATTGTCAGATAAAAGGACTAAAAATTAAGAGGGTTTAGGAAAGGTTTTCTAAGGAAAATTTAAGTTGCAATTTGAAAGAAGAGACACAGGAATAGCCAGTAAAAATTCTTGGAGCTAAGATGTGGAATATCTTATTCAAAGAACAGCAAAGAGACCTGTCACTCAATTGAAGAATATGTTGAAGAGGTACAGTGTGCAAGGTATAGGAAGACAAGAAAGGAAGGAGGGGCTGGGTTATGAAGGGCTTTCCATACCATACAGAGGATTTTGTATTTCATAGGAAGTCACTAGAGTTTATTGAATAGAGGGTAACATGGTCTGGCAGGAAGACCAAACCAAACTGTGGAGAATTTACTTTTCATCAGCTGAGGTCCCTGCCCAAAATAGTTTTTGAGGCAAGATGAGTGGCCTCAGAGAGATTTCAGACTTCCTTCCTTCAGGCCCAAGATAGCTACTTACTCTGACCCCTTCCCAGTTCCACCTCTGGCTATTGGTCTTTAATTTTCTGACTGGGCTCAATAAGCTTTTGTCACTTTTTGTACAGATTAGGTAGAGTGAGGAAGATGTTCTGGGAAGAGTCTCTGTAGCCAAAGAAAGACTTGTCCCAAGAAGAAATCTAATTTGGTTCCTTCTCTAACCCCATGTGACTGGGCAGAGCCTCCTACTTTTTGCAAGACGGTAAGGGAAGAGCTGGAGTAGGTCTACCAGTAGAGACTGAAGCAGGTCTACCAGTAGAGACTGAAGCAGGAGAGGAATGTCTCTGAGGGCCCCAACATAATAATAATTAATCATTCACATCAATAATTAATTAATTAGCCAAATCACACTAATTAATTAATTATTATTATTTTTAATTAAGGTGAATAAGCACCTTAAGAATTAGCATTCTAACAATTTTGTCCAAATTATTTAGCTGTAAATAGTCTGTCTCTGGGGTTTAATTCTTTTTATGGAGGGTTAAAAGGGACTGTTGAAAATGTCTAGCCCGGTATCTTTTTAGTTCAGCTATTAAGTTTTATGACCTAATGTCTCTTCCAACTCTTACATCTGGTTGTTAAATTTTTTATAAAAATCCAACTTATGAACTTTAGCAACATTTTTACTTGAGGGAGGGGAAAATTTTAATAGAAAATATTTTAATAAAAATCTCTGAGGACTGACACAAATTTATGAAAGCATGGCTCATTTCCCAATAGATAAATAGCTCAAGAACAAAAATGCTTCTTGAAGGAAAAAATACATATTTCCAATCATCTTAAAAGTTGTTAAACTCTAGTAATCTGAAAAAATACATACTAAAATAACTCTTCAGTATTATTCATTAAATTGACAGCTAACTAAAAACAGTAAAACTCCATATCATATCAGAGAGTCTATGCAGAATCAGGTATACTACTTATCTGCTGTGAGAATGATGAAATTTATATAGTCATTTTGAAAGGCAATACGACATACAAAAGGAATTATAAAACAGTTCAAATCCCTCAATCCAGTGATCCTACTATTAGGATTATACTTTAAGTCTAATATGAAAAGAAAAAAACCTTAAAAACTGTTTATAAACAGCAACTTGGCTATTTGTAATCGAAATGTAAGACAAAGGGAAGCTGCAGCTAAATGGAAGACTGTCTCACAGTTCCAACATGGAGATGCAAAGAAATAGGATCGAGGATATAATTTTATTGTACATGCCACCAAAGCCAGTAAGAAATGCCATTAAAAGGAGTATTTAGTCATTTCATGTTATAAACTTCTAAAGGGTATTTGGAGAAAGACCAAAATCAAAATAATTGCAGTCTGGGCATCAATCTCTGTTGCAAAGGACGAAAAGGTAGGAAATTCTGTAAAGAACCCAATGAGCCCTCCTAAATTAAATCAACATATACTCTAATCCTTAGTGACTTCAATGCAAAGATACAAAGAAATAAGAAGGGCAAAAAAATATGCTAGAAAATGAGATTCAGGAATAAGACATCAGAGGGGTCAAAGATTTAAACTTTATAGAGAAATCTCTTGGTTATATGTCATGAATATTTTCATTAAGAAAAATGATCAGAAGACACAGAAGTATAGCAATAACAAAATGTCCCCCAAATTAAACTGATTATATCTTATTGTGCTGTATATTTTATATTAGTGATATAGATGTAATTCCTGGTTCATCTGTTTTCTGGGATATGATGTCACCAGTTATCATTAGTGGATAGAAAATTAGGAAAGACTTCCACATATGGATAAATGTGTGGAGAACTTCATAGAAATATGCAAAGTACTTCACTATCTATAGGAAATGCCACTTCAAATTTGACCTTGTGTTGAATCAACTCTATGGTAGTGGTGAATATCTTTGGCAATTATGTCTTCCTGTTTTGTGTCTCACTTGATATTAATGAATAGAGGTTTGTTACAAAAAGGTTATTTCTGTTGTTATATGCTTCAAAGACTCTTGTGTAAGATTAACAAATGTATGGGAGACCTTATTAAAGGAGAACTTTTAAGGTGGCATTTTACTCTATTAAATAAATGCTTTTTTCTTATACTCAATAGATAAAAAACACAATGAGATATATTCTCCACATTTTGTGGTCATGGTTCTATAATGGGTAAAAATGTAGTTTCCTATAGATCATCCTTCTATGAAACTTCTTTGGGACTTAGTTTCATCCTCAGGTAGAATGAGTAGGGTTGGATTGGATTCCCTTCTGGCTCTAAATCTATACTACTATTATCCTTTAACTGCTCTTAAAGATTAGGAGGTAAATCAATTTGTTTGAGAAGACAGTCCCTGACCTCAAAAAGCTTAAATTCTAATGAGGGAAGAGAACAAATAAAAAGGGAGTTGAAAAGTAGAAAACAGGGGTGGCATATCTCTGTCAAAGAAACCTATACTGATGGATTAACTCAAAGAGGCTGTTCATCTGCATATTCTAGTCTAGAAAATAGAAATTCTTTATCAACTTAGTTTTTTTCTTACATGGCCTATAGATTATGCTGATCTCTTTTTTTGGAAGCTCCATAGAATTCTGTAGTTTGATATATTCAAGACCATACAATATATAAATGGGAATGAGTATATAGAGAAATTCAGCATCTATAGGATGCACTTCCATTGCAATTCTCCATATAAACTATTACAATATGCATTAACATGAATGAAGAAACCTCACAGTAAATTTCAAATGGAAATTAAGACTAAAAAAATATCCCACACAAGAATTAAATTATTTTCAAATGCAAAACCTTTTAGAGCAAACTTGAAGTGATGGATCATACCTGAAAAACAATATGTTTGATCTATATTTTCACATATTTTGACTTTAAAATACCTCACCACCTAAAAGTTATTTCCTTACAAAATCAATCACTTCAGTTAAGAAAAAAATGTATAAATTGAGTACGAATCAGGAAAGATCTCATAGGTTGTGGTTAATAAGTAGCAGAAGGTTGAAATTTTTGAAGACAAAACCACTGTCTATTTAAAACATTACCTGCTGAAGGCCGGACTTGACTTGGTTCTAGTTCAGGTTTTGAGGCAGAAGTCTCTGTTGTAGACTGAAGCTGTTGACTTGCAACAGAAGGATAGAGTCTCTTCAGTACTTTTTCAATGAACACTGGAAAGGATAGTCAATTTAAAAAAATAAGTGGTTTTGTCCAGATTATACATACTTTTAAAATAATAATTCATATTCTAAAGAATTGAAGGAAGAAATCAAACCCATAGTTATGAAAAATTATCTAAATTATTATTAGATATGCAGATTGAAACAACTTTGAGATACCATCTTCCACCCATCAGATTGGCTAAGATGATAAAAAGGAAAAATGATGAGTATTGGAGGATATGGTAAAATTGGGATACTACACTTCTTGATAGAACTACTTGGTAGTACTGAAAAGTGATCCAGTTTAGTGGAGAACAAATTAGAATTTTGCCTAAAGAATTATAAAATTATATATGAATACCTTTTGATCCAGTAATACCTCTATTGGGTCTTTTCCCCAACGTGATGAGACAAAAAGAAAAAGAACTTATATGTTCTAAAATATTTATAGCAGCTCTCTTTGTGATGACTAAGAGCTGGAAATTATAGAATTTATAGAAAATGCCCATCAATTAGGGAATGACTGAATCAAAAGTGGTATATGATTGTGATGATATAAGAAATGATGACTGGTTGATTTTTAAAAATTTATTTTATTGATTTTTATTTAACTTTTATCCTTCCATATTATGTCAAGAAAATTTTTAATAAAAATTTTCTGACATTTTGTGATCCATGTTCTCTCCTTCCTTCCCACCTCTCCCCCAGATGACAAGTAATGTGATCTGGTTGTACTTGTGTTATAGAATATTTTCATGTCTATCACGTGTTTTTTTTTGATCTCTATTTCCACTTGGCCCTTTCTATTCCTTAGGAAGTTGTTTTCTTCAATGCATTTATGCCTCCCCTTCCTTTTGGTCTATTCTAGTTTTTAGGGAGTTTATTTTTTCAATGAACTCCCGTCTTCCCGAGTTGTTTTTTCTCAATTTCAGGAAAATATGAGTCAGTTCTCTTGTTATTCGACTTTTAAACTTCCTTTCAAGTTCTTTTAGGGATTCTTTTGGGGCCTGAAATCCTTTCACATTTTTCCTTTAAGACTTCACATGCATCTTTTCTGGTATTGTCCTCTTTTGAATAGTTTGGTCTTCCCTATCACTAAAGCAACTTTCTAAGGTTGGTATTTTTTTTTTTTTTGGCTTTTGCTCATTTTCTAGTTGTTTTTCCCTCTGTTACCTTATTTAACTGTTGGTGTTCTTCTCTGTTCCTGAGGTAGAGGATGAACTGCTACAACTTTATAGCGTACTCTTCTCTGATATGTACGGAAGGTCTGACTGCCCCTGTTTCTCACAGTATGTCAGTTGAGGAGGTGGCCCTGATGGCTTGGTCTGGGGAGGTTTTAGCTGTTTTGTCCAGATATATTCAGCACCCTGTACAAAGGTCCCTCATTGTTTTGTGGGTTGGTCTGATCCCTACTCTGGGCTCTCTTCCTCAGGTACTCTGCTGACACAAAGGAGCCAGTAGTTTCCTGCAGTTCCTAGTCCCCTGCTTGGTTTCCCTGTAGCCTCAAGACTCTGCTGCCAAGTGGGAATGAATAGGTTCCTGCAGTTCCAGTTCTATCTCTCTGCTCCCTTTTAGCCTTAGGGCTCTGCTACCACATGAAAGTTTGTAGGTTCCCTGATTTCTCTACCTATGTAGAGTGGCTCAGGCTGAGCTAATTCCTGTTCTGCAGCTTTGTTTGGTGCCTCCGATGCAGTCACAGCATATTCTCACAGAAGTTCTACTGGTTTTCACAGATGCTGTGCCATAGGGACCACTCTCTTCTCTTACCCCAGTGAGACATGTTCCTCAAGTTTTCCTTTATTTTGAGGTGATTTATTCTCTCATTCTCTCTCTCTCTCTCTCTCTCTCTCTCTCTCTCTCTCTCTCTCTCTCTCTCTCTCTNTCTCTCTCTCTCTCTCTCTCTCTCTCTCTCTCTCTCTCTCTCTCTCTGTCTGTCTCTCAGGATTGGGGAAGAAGAAGATCCTTTTTACTCTGCCATTTAGCTCCCAGCATGCAACTCCTTGTCATAGTGTGAAAAAAGACACATATCGCTTACACTAGAGAAAAATTAATGGAGGAAGAACAGATTGATTTTTAGAAAAATATGGAAAGACCTGCATGAAATATTGAATGAGGATACAAAGAAAAAGAAAAGAAAAACAGTCTAAGCCCCAATTGTCCAGAATCTCAGCACAAGGATGAAGGTATCTAGGTACTTCAAGCTGAAGATGGCAGTCTTTGGTAAAACAGCATCTCAGAGAAATCTTGAATCTAACCTTTGTCAGGAGGTAGGCACTCTGGAGACAAGTTTAGTCACTGCATTAATCAGAATTCTTCAAAGTTGTTTTTCTTTAGAGTGTTGTTGACCTTGAATAATTTGTTCTTCTGGTTCTGTTCATATCACTTAATCAGTTCATACTTTCCAAGATTAAAATAAAGTATGTTTTTTATAATTTCTAATGGTGAAATGATACTCTATTACATTCATATACTTCAATTTGTTTAGCTTATGTAAAAATGCAACATAGCAAATGTGATCTATAGCAAGAATATATTAAAAGCTCACTTGAGGAGATTTCTCCATGAAAAAAGAATTAAAGTTCAAAATTAGAATTCACACAAATAACTTTACTGAACTAAATCGGTCATTTCCCCTTCTCCTTCACTCCATATTATTCCCAGGAGAAAGTAAGTGATATGATTTCCAGAATACATGTACATATTTGCAATTCTCAAATCTTGACTATGACTATCCATTTTTATTATCTAAAAGGTCTACCACCCCTTACACACCATTACTACCATTACCACACTATATTAATATGCTATTATATTTATAGTATTTTCAATATTAAATGAATTTATTATGTTATTCCTTTGAAAATTCAGATTATTTGTAATATTCATATTCTAGCTAATAAAAATTTGATTAACCCAAATAACTTATTCTCTAACAGAAGACATTAGATTAAACTATATGAACAAGTACAGCCAAAACCAAGGACGTAAAATCCAAGGGGACATTTAACAAACAAAAAAGAGCATGTTGTATTTTAAAAGACTTTTTTATTGGAAAAGGAAAGAGAAAACATAAGGAAAAGGATAGGGACATTTTTTAAGCAGGCAAATTGAAGAGGTATGATATTTCTTATATTTTCCTCAAAATGCTGAAAAGTGTTTTCTATAGTTTTCTACCTCTTTTTATTTCTCTTTTGGGATTAAAGGATATTTCTTTCAAGATTCCTTAGGTTTTAATCAAGGATTTTCAGAACAGATGCTAAAATACAATTATTTTGGTTAAATAAATGATGAACCTTTGTAGGAAGCTTGGTACTAACTTTCAGGGAGTTTTCTCACTTGAGAGTTCTTTATACCAATGAAATCACAAGTCCAGTTCCCTATCCATAAACAATAGTATATCAACATAGTTCATTAAATTTAATGTTAGAGGTATTTTTATGTTAGCAATTATTTTTTAAACTCATAAAATTTTTGACAAAATAAATTTAAAGACTAAGAAAATACTTTTAATGTAAAAAAGAAAGCCTTGCAAATGCAGAAAGTTCCACATATTAAAAGAGACCTTTTCCTTAAGAAAGTTATAAACTTAAAATGAGATGGTCTATAGCAGTGATTCCCAAAGTGGGTGCCACCACCCCTTGGTGGGTGCTGCAGCAATACAGGGGGGCAGTGATGGCCACAGGTACATTTGGGGGCAGTGAATAACTTGTAAGGGGGCGGAGATAGTATGTGACAGGTGGTGCTAAGTAATATTTTTTTCTGGAATGGGGGAGGTAGGCCAAAAAAGTTTGGGAACCACTGGTCTATAGAGGCACATTCTAACAGTAAATATGTTGAATGCTTCAATAACTAAAAGGTTATCACTATATAAAATAGCAATTCAAAAGTTTTCCATAATAACTATAAACTTATTGACAGTTTCATTTGAAGATTTTACCATGTCTAGTCAAGATATCTTAATAATTTTTATTTTTTTATTTTTCAGATTACATGTAGATATATTAAAAAAATTAAAACCTTTATTTTCTGTCTTATGTATTGATTCTAAGACAGAAGAGTGGTAAGGGCTAGGGAGTGGGGGTTAAGTGACTTGCTCAGAGTCACATAGCTAGGAAGTGTCTGAAACCAGATTTGAATCGAGGACTTCCTGTTTCTGGGCTTGGCTCTCTAGATACCCTGAGCTACATAGATGCCTCTGTAGACACAATTTTTAATAACTGGTTTCTGACATTTTGTGATCCATGTTCTCTCCATCTCTCATTCTCCTCCCCTGTCCCTGAGATGACAGGGAATATGATATAGGTATTATATATGTGCTGTCATGTAATACATATTTTCATGTTCATAAGTCACTTACACAAGAAAAAAACCTCATGAAGGAAATAAAGTGAAACACAGTATACTTCAATTAGACTCCCATTATTTTCTTCTATAGTGGTGGATAACCCGTTTATAATTTTTAAACCATGTTGATATATGCCAATTAAATTATTTACTCAGAGAGTCCTATTTATTTTACAAACCTTTTCTGAATTTTTTATCATTAAATGGTAATATTTTGCAAAATACCCATCAATTTTGCCATACTAATCATATAATAATATAGTCTTATGGTAGTATTCTTATTATAATTCTTATAATACTAAATCGTGTTTCAGAAAAGCTAAAAATCAAATCCTTGGATACTATGTAATCTATAATTATGGAACTTTATCCTGTCTATTATATCATTATATATACCATAAAAGGCAAAGAAATTATACTTAAACAGTAAATAAAGTTATTATACAGCACAATTTTTAATACTCTTAAAAATAGAGAGAACATTTTTAAAAAAGGCAATAAGAATTTCATAAGAATCTATGTGGTATGTACGATTGATATTCAAAAATAAGAATAAAATTTTTATTAGAAGGCAAATTAAAACAAATCATCTTAAATCATGACTTAACCCACTAGTCTGACAAAATTTTTTCCTATAAAGCATTCTTTACAATTTAGAGATAGAGGTTTTTATATTGAGATGTAAAGACTATGAAAATTTTAAAATAATTTAATTTGATGGATTTCCAGATTAATTTTAGAGTTACATTTATGTCAGTATTTGTAAAATCACTTAAAAGTGAACCCTTTTCAAATAAGTAGCTTAATTATGGACATTTCTGATGTCCCATATTGAGAAAATAATCACCCAAACTGGGAAACATTTAAATAACTTAATTTATCTAAAATGACTTCACATATCCTAGATATTTTCTCCAATAATATGTAAGATGATTTTAAATTTGTACATAAACATACATATACCAGTTTTAAGATAAAAATATTTCTAGATTTTTAAGTTATTCAAATGAATTTGAACCAAAGTAAGAATCAAAATTAGACTATTTCAGTTACGTCTAAAAGAGAAATAAATTCACTTAATTACTATTAGTATTCATAACAGTTATCAGAGAGTAGCCTGCTATCACCCCCAAACATCTAAAACAGCTCCAAAATCAGAAGTAGACCATAAAAATGCATTGGCAGGAAGGAAGCAAATCCTGAGAAGCAACCAACAAAAACAGCTGAGTCAATGACCTCTAAATCACAACAGCTGTACTATATGGGTAGCTCACTGACCAGAAAGAACAATATAAATAACTGACCTTTATATAACCTTTTAAGTTTTACGAAGTCTCTTAGTCATTATCTCATTTATGTTTCAGAACAACCCTTTGACATGGATACTAAAAGTATACATATTCCCATTTTGCAATGTGACAACTGAACCCCAGTTTTCACAGTCTAATATTGTCTATGAAGTATACTTGAACCCAAGTCTTCCTGACTCCATTACACCATGGAGCAACTCTTAAAAAGCAATCTAGCTGGCTTCCATGCCTTTGAAAGACTCATTATTTGTGTAAAATACAGGAAAATAAATTGGAGACAAGACACTAGGAAAAAAAATAAAGTGAAAGTCACTAGGAACAGGGCAACAGTGATTATAAATCTTTACATCACCAGAGCTATTAGCATATTGGACATTCATAATAAATATTTGTTGAGTGAATAAATGAAGCAGTGGCAACAGCAAATTCTAGGAGGCAAGCAACAGATACTCTAGCGGCAAAGGTGGAAACCAACAAGAGAAAGGGAAGACAAAATAAATGAAGTCTGGGGAAGCAAACAACTAATTACATTTTAATAATTTCTGAAAGCTTAGGTAGGACAGGCAGTTATATTCATGAGGCAGGTATGAATATATGGGGACATAAATTGTCACCTATACTTCAAAATTCCTTGAAGGAATACAGCATCTCTACATATGTGGGGGGGGGGGGGGAAGGCAGAAGACCTATATCATTAATTAGCTACTTCTGCTTTTACAGTCAATGAATATTTATTGACGGACTGACTTAACAGTCTACTATGTGCCAGACACTGCTAAGTACTGGAGATACAAAGAAAGCCAAGACAATCTCTCCTGAGCTTACTATCAAATGGAGGGACCAACATGCAAGCAACTACGTATACACAAGTTATATACAAAATAAATAGGAAATAATAAAAGGAAGGCACTAGAATTAAGGGGGATCAGAGGAGGTTTAGCTTTGGGGATTTGAAAGAAGCCAGGGAAGTCAGGAGGTGGGGAGGAGAGAAAGAAAGTCAGGCATGAGAGAAATCCAGGGAAAATGTCCAGAGCTGTGAGATGGAGTATCTTCTTCAAGGCCAGTCACTGTCTGAATGTCAGAAGATGCTGTATTTGATCCTGCAGGTGATAGAAAGCCACTGGAGTTTACTGAGGGGGTAAAATGGCATTATGGGACGTGAGCTTTAAAATAATCACTTTGATGGTATAAGGATGATATTAGAAAATAAGTCTTGTTATATTAGTTTAGAGATAAGAAGTAGAGAAGCTGGCTTGAGAAAGAATTGGAGTTTCAAACAGAACTGAGACAAAACGTTAGTTTCAAGTGTAATGGTTTTTCTGTGACAGTTACTCTCTATGGATATGGCAGTTGGGAGCTGGTCTCTGACAGCTGTCTGAGTCACTGACACACTGTCTGAGGTAGAAGGAAAGGAGAGAAAGAACTGAAGGAGTTAAGTGTTTTCCTTTCCCAACTTGGGAAACACTAATGGCTATCACTGTTTTTATAGATTGGTTTAACTATGAGAAGAACAAAGAAAAACATGGTTTTTGTTTAGACTTTGAGTCTGCTGAGGCTCAGAGTCCTAACTTGATTCTTGTTGAGATTCAACTAGCTAGCCTTTGTTATTTTTATAACTTGAAGGCAAAGATAAGAATTATAAAGATAATAGTGGTAGTTTATTTAGAATAGTAAAAATTTGGGTTGTCAGATCAGGAAGGATTAGAGTATCCCGTGAAAAAATGAGAAGTGATTCCTTGCAAAAGCAGGGAGTTTTATTTGGGTGGAGTTAGAATCCCTTAGAGTTAGAAATCCTTTTTATCCTTATATATTTCAATAAATATTTCGTTTTTTATAACAAGTCTCTTTAGCATCCTTGCACCTGGCCCTGAAGGGAAGTTCACTTATGAGGTTCACTTCACTGATATAAACTGAAGATACTTTGCAAGCACAGCAAGCAGAGTATCTAAAATCAGTTTATAATCAATAATCAAGAAGGGGAAAATAGGAGTATGAATCATGTAACCATGTTAAAAACGAATATTAATAAATGTTTAAAAAATAAAAAATAATCAAATTGATAATCAATAATCAATCCACTGCCTATATTATTTTTACAGTTCTCAATTTTATTTTTACAGTTTTGGGGAGTTACATAGGACGATGAACCAGAAACTCTGATTTTAAGGGGCCAACTGTCAATTTGTGCAGTTGGAACTGTGATAATGAGATTAAATCTACCCTGCCCTTGCTTAGATTTAAACACCAAAGATGTAAACAGTGGGGGAGGTCCTTACCCCACATGTATTAGAATGAGTAACGGGTCAGAATTAACTGACTGCCCCCTAGGCAGTCCTAAGAGAAGCATCGGTTGTGACTGGACAGGCAAACTAGAAGGGAGGCACAGGAAGTGACACATAAGTGACCCCTTTAAAAAGAGAGAGTTGAGTGAGTCAGAGGTCTTCTGGTGAAAGAGGGCTGCTGGTGATGAACGCTGAGACCTTGGTGAGACTGCTCTTAATATCTTCTTTGGAATTCTATATGGTGATTTTAAAGACTGAATCTTCCTGAACTTCACTTAAGGAACTTCCCTTTAATAGAGATTCTGTGAATGAAGCTTTCCTTCATTCACCTCCGGGCCTCTCGCCCTCTGACTCTCAGCTGAGGGTTAATTAGATCTATCTGGATTAAGTAGTAGATGGTAATAATTTACCTACTGTGTTAGATTCTTATTTCCTCATTTCTTTTACCTCTTCTTAATTGTAAATAAATTCCTATAAAAGTCCATTTTGACTTGAGGTTATTTCTTAATTGCGGAAATTTCCCCTGGCAACCAAAATTTAATATATTCGACCCCAAAAAACTCCCTTTTTCCCCCTTACAGAACTGTGAAGCTGAGATTAATCCTATCCTGCCTATTTTTGGATTTCATCACCAAAAGTGTAAGCACTCCTCTTACACTTGAGTGGGGGAAGTCTGTAACCCATGTGTGCAAAGGTGGGTGACTTATCAGAACCCACCGACTGTTCCCTAGGCAGTCTTAAGCAAAACATTAACTGTAATTGGTACACATAAAGTAGAGGAAGGCACAAGAAGTGATGATGCAAAAGAAGCATCTTTAAAAGGGAGTTACAACTTCCTGGGGACTACTTCTTCATTCTTTCAGAGTTCGCAGTTCAAGTTGGAGACTGGTGAAGAATCTGCTTACTGGACCTGAGACCTTGGACTTGGTAAGACTGTTCTTAAATTTCTCCCTTTGAACTACCATGTGGTAAGTAAGAAAGACTGACTCCTTCCTGGATTGTTCTGAAGGGACTCTCTTCCTAAGAGAAGCTTTTGCCTGAAGGCTTTGCTTTATTCATCCCCGGGCCCTCAGCTCAAGGCTGAGGCCCCTCTGGTTGAGGACTAATTAGCCCTGCCTCGGTTGAGCCAGGGGTCTGAGCAAAATACTTAGCGTGTTAGGTTAGATATCTTACCCTATCCTCTCTCTTCCTATTTGTAAATAAACTACCATAATAGTCATTCTGACTTGAGTCTTTCATTAGGAATTGAATCAATTCCTTGGAGATCTCCCTCTTGTATATTCAGTCAAACCATAATTTTTTACCTTTTAAAGAACTGTTATCACAGACATGTTATAGGAAAATATAGGTTATACATTTCCTATAACATACAGCAGGAGGTCTGTTAAAGCAGCTAGAGCTGACAATTTCACTGTGAGCTGCAGTAACAGTGGGCTGAACTATAGGTGGCTCCAAAACCCATCTCCCAGTCAACTCAACTCAAAGGCTCTGTGATCTCAGAAAACCTGGTGAATTAGCTACATAAAATCACCATGGGATTTTTTTTTTCCTGTTAGATATGGCTTTTCTTATTTTCACTATTGTACCTGATTATATACAAAATTTGTTTGCCTATGACTTTCTAATGCCATTACTCTCATTGACACCACTACAACTAATCTCTTATGTCCCTGTGCTACTATTGTTTTTCATGTGCTTTTACATGATGATTGAATCTTTGGCAGTCATTTTTAAACATTTAAAAGCAAGCATCAAGCAAGCTACTGCAAAGAATGATCTAACGTTAAAAGTGAACTATCTAGAGACTAAACTAGATAGAATGCAAACTCAATATGAGGAATTACTTAAGGCTAAAGGGACAATGGCAGAAAGTAAAGAATATGAAGCAACTAAATTAGAGGGTGTAACTAAATCAGATAAACCAACTAAATTAGAAATGGAAACTGAAGCATTTGAAAGCACACTAGCTCATAAGTTTCCTTTAAGGGAGGTACCTGTAGTGTCCCCAGAGTGTAGTATAGTAAATCTCATGTACCACAAAAGGTTTACACAAGCTGATATAGACAGTTTTGAAAAAAAATACCCCAAAATATGAAGAAGAACCAATGAGAGTTGTAAAGCAATTCAAGCACTTAAGCTCTGCAATCCTTCTTATTTGTACTTTGACATCCTTATGGATGAATTATTGACAAAGATGAAGAAACAGCAAATTATAGAGGACACTAATAATAACTCCCAAATTGCCGATTGGCCAACTGAGGATTCTAGATGGGAAGTTAACTCAGTTACAGGGTACAAAGACTTAACTACAGCCAGAGAAGCAATAATTGAAACTATGAGGCAAAATTCCAGATGCCCAGGAACCTGGTCTAAATTTGAGTGCTTGAAGCAGGAAGTGGGAGAGACTCTTTCCACTTTCCTTGATAGAATTATTGACTGTGCTGAAAAATGGATTGGGTAGAATATTTTAACAGGGGAAAATGTAAATCACATTCATAGGCAGTTTGTAAAAAAACTGCATGCCCTGTGATCTGAAATTATTTTCGGAATAAATGTTCAAATTGGTTTGATATGGGTTTTAACGAAATTCAGGGAATTGCTATGTTTTCCAAGAAGAGAAAGATAGGTAATCAGAAGAGAGAAATGATATAAATGATAACTTAACCAAAGAAATCAGAGAGGTTAAACAAAAACTGAAATCCAATGAAGTGCAAGAAAAAACAGTAGCTGCACTAAGAACTTATAGACAACCCAGAAATAATTACAAACTTAGACAATACATACCAACCCGATGTTATCTTTGTGACAGATCTGGTCATCTCATGAGAGAGTGCAGATTTAAGGGATAATTCTTTGGACAAAATTTCAGGGGAAACTAAGGCAATAGGTTTAATTGCTTTAATGGATTCAGGTGAACTAGATATGGAAATTATGAGTTTAACAACAGACTGAATAATGGATTTAATACTGCATTCCTGTATGGGACACCAAACTACACAAATTATTTTGATACCGGATGCTACCATAATTCACAACAAGCCCCAAACTCTGCAACATCATAACCAGGTGATGAGCATTCATTGAAATGGATGAATACAGAGAAATCACCTTGGGAAAATAATGATTACACACATTAAATTAATAAGATCTTTTCTCACAGAAACACTTTGTGTTCTTAGGAGATAACATTAGAAGAACATACATATCTTTCAAAAGAAAATCTTTAAGGTTTTCTGAGTCTAGTTTATTTTCCTCCTGCAACATGTAAATTAGTTTGTACATAACATATACATAGGTATGGAAATTGTACAGATCTGTATATTTATGTAGATGTGTATATAGTTCAATTGTTACAAAGTTTTGATTTTGTTAGTATAGCAAGTTGATTTTGAGTTTTAATGTAGTTTTTGTTTTCTGTATTAGCGATATGATAAGGTCTTAGCACAGTAAAAAAGTTTTGTTTGAATTTTCCAATAGGATTTATAGAATGCAATTTGCAGGAGTTTTGCAGTTATTATTTTAGATAGACTTTAGTTTTTTGTAAAACTAAGTTTTAATAATAATAAGTTGGTTTTTTGTAACTATTTTATTGTTTCAAAAGTTTTTTAAAAGTTTACATTTTATATTTTGCATTTTGAATTTCTGTAATTGTATGTTTTACACTTGCATTTGTGCAAGTATATTTTCATTGAAATTTTCTTTTCTTTAATTTATATCCTCAGTGCAGGTTAGCATAGATAATTTGTAGCAATAAGAGTAGAATAAGATAAGCATAAGATTAAGACTATTTTTTTGGGAAATATAATAATAAGGTTAGGATTAGCTTTAGAATTACATAGAATAGTGAGCATAGGGGAGAGATTTTTTTTAATCTCTCCATATGCTCGAAGGGGGAAATTATAAGGATGATATTAGAAAATAAGACTTGTTATATTAATTTAGAGAAGCTGGCTTGAGAAAGAATTGGAGTTTCAAGTCTAATGGTTTTTCTATGACAGCTACTCTCTCTGAGAGTGGCACTTGGTCTCTGGCAGTTGGCAGAGTGACTGACAGAGACTCTCTCCCCTGTCTGAGGTAGAAAAAGGAAAGACCTAAAGGAGTTAAGTGTTTTCCTTTCCCAACTTGGGAAACACTAATGACTATCTATTGCTGTTTTTATAGATTGGTTTAACTCTAAAAAAAAAAAACAAAGAAAAATCTGGTCTTTGGTTTGGACTCTGAGTCTGCTAAGGCTCAGAGATCCAACTTGATTCTTGTTGAGACTCAACGAGCTAGTCTTTGTTATTTTTATAACCTGAAGGCAAAGTTAAAATTTATAAGGATAATAGTGGTAGTTTATTTAGAACAGTAAAAATTTGGGTTAGTCAGATCAGAAGGATTAGTGTAGCCTGTAAAAACAAGAGAAGTGATTCCTTGCAGAACTAGGGAGTTTTATTTGGGTGGAGTTAAGAATCCCTTAGAGTTAGAAATCATTTTTATTCTTATATATTCAATAAATATATATTTTTTTATAACAAGTGTCTCTTTAGCATCCTTGCGCTTATGAACTTCACTTTATCACTGAAGATATGTTTGATTACATCTATCAAAAGTATCTGAACAGTTTTGAACCTTTATTTGCATAGTTTTCCCCATTTATTTTTACAGTCTCTTTTTATTTTTACAATGGCTGAGTGGTCTAGAGTAGAGAGAAGCTTGTGACAGGCTGACCCAGAAGCAATAGTGCACGTGAGGCAAAGAGGGCTTGCACCAGGATGGGGGCCACATCAGAGGAGAGATAAGGAAGTATCCAAGAGATGCTGCAAAGGTGAATGAAATTGACTCAGCAACGGAGAAGATATTTGGTGGGGATTGGGGGGAAAACAGGGTGAGGCCCTGAAGATGCTGCCTAGATTTTGGGCCTGGAGGAAAGTGAGAAGTTTATTGGAAGGAAAAAAACAATAAGTTTAGGTTTTCATGTATTGAGCTTAAAATGGCTACAGTTCAAGATACCTAGCAGGAAATCAGAGAAGTGAGATTGAAGGTCAGCAGACCTGTTAAGGTTGGATAAGTAGATTTGACAACCATCAGCACAGAAAGGATAATTGAGCCAAAGGAAGATGATGAGAACATGCAGTGAAATCGAATAGGGAGAGAAGAGGGCTCAGGACAGCAGCCTGTGGTGTGATAAGGAATTTAGGGAAAGAAAGTCAGGCCAACAGCAAGGAGAATGGAATTGGGATGCACTTATGCAATTGGAGTAAACCTGTTTAGAATTCTAGAAGGAAGGGATCTGGGAATTCTAACAGCCAAGCTGAGGGAGTTGGTTGGAGGCTTGAGGTCTGAAGGCAACTCTAAGACACAGCTCTGAGCTCCTGGTGATCTCTAACTTTCCCAAAAAATCATTCCTACTTCGGTTCTGTCATCATCTGAAAGCTGCTGCCTGATTCATCTCTATTATTGCATATGAAGAGCTAACCTGAGAGGAGAAGAAGTTTTGAACTGCTTAAGGGGGCTTCTGAGGGGTTTTCCTCTCAAAGGTGAACCGGATCACTTTGACTCCAGTTTCCTGAGCTACAAGTCTATTTCTAACAGATTCTAACTCCTATGTGGGTTTTAGTTAGGGTTAGACAGTTAGCAAAGGGATCCACAGACAGAGAGAGTAGAAGAGAGTAGGCTTGGTCTGGCCAGGCAAAGAAGAGTCTTCACTGAGAAGAAAGAGGGGGATATCAAGACAGACATTAGTGATAGGGCTTCGTCCTCAACCCACCTATCTAATACCCTTTCCTGATATCTTCCTGAATAAACCCCTGTTATTCTAACATGCAGTTTAGATCTATCTGTATTGACCTAGGGCTGAGGGTGATGCCATTTTTTTTGCTCTCAGCCATTGAAGAGAACAGCCCCATCCAGCAAGGTCTGCCAAATCCTTGCCATCTGTTACAATCATCGTCACAGGGTCTCTCTCCTACTTAACAGTGGGACACCTAGGACTGGTGAGTGTAGTAACCTGGAAAAAGATTCAGAAAAAGAATAAATAATGACTGAGGCACAACCAGGTAGGCAGAAGGAAAACCAGGAAAGAGTGGTGCCACAAAAATTTAGAGAGAAGAGAGTATCAGAAAGAAGAGGGTGATTGACAATTTCAGGGGTGGAGAGGGGGCAGAGAAGTCCTTTTGAAGGAAACTAGAGATACCCAGAGACAGAGATGAGATGATTTCAGTCAAAGAAAATAATCAGGATAAATACAATTGAATATATAATTGGATTTTATATTATATTCTATTTTGTAGGATAATTAATTGATATCTGATGCATATTTATGCAAACATATTGAATTAGCAAAGAAACTCTAATATAATATTCATAAAATTAATGATGACTAGGTTAAATTTATACCAAATGATTAGTGGTGACTAGGTTGGACATATACTAAAAAATGCAGCATTAGTAAAGCTGTAAATATAATAGAGTGTGTAAATAACAAAAAACAATAAAAATCACACGAACATATTATAAGTATCTGCAGAAAAACTTTTGACAGCATATTTTATATTAAAAACAAAAGGCATAGGAATAAAATGGTCCTTTCCTTATCAACCGTATAACTAAGGTCAAGAGCTGAAGTTATCTATAAGGGAGAACACTATGGATTATTTCATAAGATCTGACAGTAACAAAACACTTTCCACATAATTAAAAGTAGAACTAAATAATTGGAAATTTGTAGGATGGGTTAACATAATAAAAATAGCAATCCTACCCAAATTAATTAATTTATTTAGTGCCATACCTATCAAACTCCAAGAAACTTTTTTGCTGAATTAGAAAAAATATAACAAAGTTCATTTGGAAGAACAAAAGATCAAGAATATCAAGGAAACTAATGAAAAAAATGTAGATGGGGGCTTAGCAGTACCAGATCTGAAATTGTACTATAAAGCAGTGGTCATCAAAACAATATGGTACTGGCTAAGAGATAGAAGGGAGGATCAATGGAATAGACTTGGGGTAAATGCCCTCAGCAAGATAGTGTACAATAAACGCAAAGATCCCAGCTTTTAGGACAAAACCCCACTATTTGACAAAAACTGCTTGGGAAATTATTAAACTTATATGGGAGAGTTGAGGTTTAGCTCAACATCTCAACCTTACGCCAAGATAAATTCAGAATGGGTAAATGACTTACATATAAAGAAGGAAACTATAAGTAAATTAGGCAAACATAAAATAATATACCTGTCAGATCTAAGGGAAAGGTAAGAATTTAAGACCAAACAAGAGATAGAGACTATCATAAAATGTAAAATGAATAATTTCGATTACATTAAATTAAAAGGTTTTGTACAAATAAAACTAACATAACCAAAATTAGAAGGAAAACAACAAATTGGGGGAAAATATAACAAAAAACTCTGACAAAGGTCTAATTATTCAAATTTATAAGGAACTAAATCAAATGTACAAAAAAATCAAGCCATTTCCCAATTGATAAGTGGGCAAGGGGCATGAATAGGCAATTTTCAGATAAAGAAATCAAAACTATCAATAATCACATGAAAAGGTGCTCTAAATCTCACATAGTTAGAGAAATACAAATCAAAACAACTGTGAGGTACCAGCTCACACCTAGCAGGTTGGCTAATATGACAGCAGAGGAAAATAATAAATGTTGGAGAAAATGTTGCAAAATCGGGACACTAATGCACTGCTGCTGAAGTTGTGAATTGATCCAGTCATTCTGGATAGCAATTTGGAACTATGCCCAAAGAGCTATGAAAGACTGTCTGCCACTGCTGGGTTTATACCCCAAAGAGATCATAGGGAAAAAGACTTGTACAAAAATATTTATAGCCATGCTCTTTGTGGTGGCAAAACATTGGAAAATGAGGGGATGCCCTTCAGTTGGGGAATGGTTAAACAAATTGTGGCATCTGTTGGTGATGGAATACTACTATGCTGAAAGGAATAATGAACTAGAGGAATTCCATGTGAACTTGAACGACCTCCAGAAACTGATGCAGTGTAAAAGGAGTAGAACCAAGAGAATGAGACTGATACACTGTGGTACAATCAAATGTAATGGACTTCTCCACTAGAAGCAATGCAATAATCCAGGACAATTCTGAGGGACTTATGAGAAAGAACACTATCCACATCCAGAGAAAGAACTGTGAAAGTAAAAACACAGAAGAAAAACATTTGCTTGGTCACATGGTTCATTGGGGTTATGATTGGAGATGTAGATTCTAAACGATCACCTTATGCAAACATTAATACTATAGAAATAGGTCTTGATCAATGATATATGTAAAACTCAGTGGAATTGCTCTTAGGCTATAGAAGGGGAGAGTTAGGATTGGAGGAAAAGAACATGAATCATGTAACTATGGGAAAACATTCTAAATTAAATTAAAAAATAAATAAAATTTAAAAAAAAGATACGACCGTAAAGCGATAAGGTTCACTGATTTATTGTTATCATTCTCATTTGACACAGTTCTGGAAATTGAAGTTATAGTAATAAGATGCATGTGCTCACACACAAATAGTCAAAGAAGAACCAAAATCATCACCATTTTCAAATGACATGATGATTTAGGGGACCCTAGAGATTTGATCAAAATTAATTTAAATAATAACTTTAGTCAAGTCAGTCAGTCAGTAAGCAGTTATTAAGACAGTCAATAAGCAGTTATTACCATGTACCAATTTGTAAAGTTGAGAAATACAAAACGTGGCAAAAGATTGTCCCTGTTCTCAAGAAACTTGAGTCTAGTGGAGGGTGCAATAAGCAAACAAACATGTACAAATGAGTTATATACAGGATACATATATATGGAAAATAATTATGACGAAATTAAGAGAAGATAGGAAAGGTTCTTTGTAGGAGATGGATTTTTAGCTGGTAATTAAAGAAAGCCAGTGAATGCAGTAGGCAAAGATTGAAAAAGGGAAAGCATTTTAGGCATGGGGAGAAAATGCCTGAAGCTGAGAAATGGAATGTCTTGTTTGTGGAACATCAAGGAGATCAGAGTCATTGGACCAAAGACTATGGTGATAAGGAATAAAGTGTAGAAGGATTGGAATGGCAGGAGGGGCCTTGATTAAGGAGAGCTTTGAATACCAAACAGAACATTTGTGTTTGATCCTGGTGACAGGGAACCACTGGAGTAGAATAAAAATGAATCCACAAAAATCGTCAGTCTTCTGTTAATTATTAACAAAACCCATCCAGAGGAGAACATGAAAGAAGATACACTGAAAATAACTATATAGATTGCCCCAAAAGACTTAGTGCACTTAAAACTACACTAAGATTTTAAGACAACCTGTACTATAAAATCTGGGGAGACTACCCGAAGGTGCAAGGTGATGATGACCTATATGAAAGTAGTATCTGAGTAGAGAGAAGATGTAAAAGTGCTGTGGGAATAGAAAATGGAAAGTTTTGGGCACTGACTAGATATATGGGGTCAAAGAGACTGAGGAGTCAATGCCTAGGTCAGTGATGGGCAACCTTTTGAGCTTGGTGTGTCAAAATTCACCAAAAAACTGAGCATAACTCGGGTGGTGTGTCACTTCAAGAAAAAATCAATAATTTCACTATATTTATAGTTTACATAACAAAAATGTATAATTATAATGTATAACTATATCTAATAAACCAAAATAGGTAAATTAATATAAGTAGAATTGTCATCTATAGTGCAGAGTGTCTACACTACACTACAGCAAATATTTCATCTGCGGCATGACGCCTCATACTTCTCTGCATGTGGCCACATACGGCCGCATATCATCGAAAATGGCTACACGTGTCAGTGCTGACACGCATGTCATAGGTTTATCATCAGGGGCCTAGATTATTAACAAGGGACCCTGGGAAAATGGTGGTGCTTTTGCCAGAAATAGGTTAAGTTTCAAAGAGGGAAGTGTTTAGAGAGAAACATAATGGGTTCACTTTTTGGACATGTCAAGATTGAGAAGCCCTTGAAACATTTGTCTGAAAACCCCTTAAACAAATGATAACATGGAAGTGACCCTCAAGGAAGATATTGGGGGTAAGGATAAAAGTTAATGAAGTCACCAAGAGAGTAGAGAAAGAGAATGAGAGAATTGAAGAGGGTCTAAAACAGAATCTTGGAGAACACAATGTCAAGGATGATACCAGATGACGAATCATCAAAATACTGAAAGTCCACAGATACTAACTACAATGCTAAGGGAATTCCTATCTGAGAAAAACTTTTCAGGACACTGGTAAGCATTCTGTCAGAAATATCACTTGGACTAATGTCTTACACAATTTACCACCATAAGTTCCAAACAGATATATGTCCAAAATATAAAGTCTTTTTATTAAACCAGAGAAGGAAAAGAGATACATTTCACAACTATAGCTAGGGGCAGAATTCTTAGCTAAATAAGGGAAAGAAGTGATCCTAAAATAGCAAGGGAACAATTTTGGTTGCATAAAATTAAAAAGCTTTTACAGAAGCAAAAATTCTTGTAGCCAATATCTCTCATACAGGTCTGATAGCCAAGATAAATGTTATATTGCTACAAGTATTGCTATAAACATGAGCTGTTCTCCAACAAATCAGTGGTCAAAGTATATTAACAGTTAGTTTTCTGATCTTAAAAAAAGCAAGCTATCAACAATAGAATTAGTTTCTATCTCACATTCATCAGATTGATAAAGATGGCAAAAGATGAAAATGGAAGTTGTATAAGAATTTTTAATTATACATTTTGAGCTGGACAAAACCTCTGAGACCATATAATCTAGTTCTCTAAATTTATAGATGAGTAAACTGGGACTCCAGAAGGGTAAGGGATTTGCTCAAAGTCATTCCAGTCTAAAAGTCAAGGGTACAATTCAAACCCAGGTCCTTCGATTCCGGAGTCAATGCTCATTCCACCATATTATGTCACATAGGCAACAAAACTGAATAGAAAAATACTAGTGAGATTGCAAATCAAAAGATTAGAAAAGTTTTTAATGATCAATAGGCAAGTAAGAACTAATTAAGAGAGAAAAAAAAGAGTAAAAACAAACTACATTTCAAATTTGGAAATTAAAATTCAACACAAATAGAGAATAAATAAAGGAAATTGCAGAAAAAAAGAAATTATACCTGATTATATGCCAAAAACCTGAGAAAACTATATGGAACTGACATTTACAAAACTGTAAATCAATTGGGTCAACTGCACAGTAAATAAAGAAACTGAATAACCCAATATCTAAATGAGAAATTAAACAACCACAAATGAATTCCCAAAGAAAGAACTCTCAAGTTTCAGATGGATTTACAAGAAAATAGTATCAAATATTTTAATTAACCACTTTGCTACTTAATCAGTTGTTTCCCCTCTAATACTTTACCAAAATTCAAAGGTGACCCAAACTAGGGATGGAAAAAGAATAGGAAACTATATGTGTGTATGCACATGTATATAAAATTTATAAATATTGAAGTAAAAATATTTACATAACTACTATAGCTATATATCTTAAGTTTTGTTTTGTTTTTATATTACATTTACAGAATGCTTTCACTACATGAAAAATCCCCTGAAATGAAGTAAAATAATTAAGTAAAACCAATAATATAATTACCTTATCTGAAAGTACATACAATATTCCATATCTGTAGTATCTTCTACATATTTTTTAATGAGCAGGAATCTGTTTTCTTTCCCTTTCACTCCCATTGGGAAAAAAAGAAAATATTTTTTGTACAAAAGGCAGTCAAGCAAAAAAAAAAAATCCCTCGAAGGATATATCTGATGTGTGTGTGTGCGTGCGTGTGTCTATGTTGTTACTGTTTAGTCATTTCAGTTTTGTCTGACTCTTCATGACCCTATTTGGAGTTTTCTTGCCCCCCCCCAAAAAAAACAACACTAGAGTGGTTTCCAGTTTTCTTCTCTAAGCTCATTTCATAGATGAGGAAGGTGGGACAAAAAGGGTTAAGTAAATGACTTGTCATTTAATGACATAGCTATTAAGTGTTTGAGGTCATCTTCAAATTCAGGAAGATGTCTTCCTGACTCAGGACTCAGTACTCTATCAACTTTACCACCAAGGTGAACAGGTGTGTATGTATATGCAAGAGAACATCTCTCTTTCTCTACATATCCTTTGGCAAAACATTGCACAAACGTGAGTGTGAGAATATTTCTCTCTTTTTTTACATATCCTCTGACAAATCAATGCATAAATATGCCTGTGTGTGTGATAATATCTTTTTCCACATATCCTTTGACAAAATCCTGCACAAACTGAAATTTAACTCTGCTAAGAAGCACAGGAATAGAACCACTTTTCCTAATCATGAGTTAAAGTTTCCATTAAAAAAAATACCAAAAGCTTCTATTATTTGAGGAAAAATAACATTAAATAAAAATAAATACATAGATACCATAAGTTTTTCTAATAAAATCACAGAAAAATAAAAGATGTCCATTATTTTAGATCAGTGGTTCCCAAACTTTTTTGGCCTACCGCCCCCTTTCCAGAAAAAATATTACTTAGCGCCCCCTGTCACATACTATCACCACCCACTTACAATTATTCACTGCCCCCAAATGCACCTGTGGCCATCACCGCTCCCCCTAGATCGCTGCAGCACCCACCAGCGGGCGGTGGCACCCACTTTGGGAATCACTGTTTTAGATGATGCTCAAAAATGCTAGCTATAAAAAAGGCGGGGAAATACACAGAATAAAAAAGAGGAAACCAAAATCTGTATTTTCAGGATTTTGGTGGTTTTTGTTTGGAAAATTGAATTTAAAAAGTTAATTGAAACAGTTAATAATTTAGTAGAGCAGCAAAATATGAAATATTTTTCAGTAAATTCAGCAAGAAGAACCACAAAGAGAAATTATAATCAAAATATCTACAAAATACAAAATGTTTGGGACATCAATCTAAGACATAATCAGTTGTTATGAGTAAGATTTATGAATGGCCTGGGGTGGGGGCTGAGAAGCTCTGAGCAGCTCACCACTGGTTGAGAACTCTCAGCTCTCACCCAATGGCTGAGCTTCCTCTTGGAATGTTCAAGACCCTCTTACTTCCTTTATGAATCTGGCTGGCCAACTGTTCACTTCCTGTCTGTCTCTCTATCCACCCATTTGGGTAGTGCCAAACCACAGGGAAAGGGAAGGACTTACTCTACTCTAACTTAGTGATTTAGACTAACAGGGCCCAAGGAGCTGTAAATGGAGTCTCTGGGTTTCTGCTTCAAACCTGGAACCTGCCAGGCTTGAGTACAGCTGGGCTTTGTGGCTTTGGGATTCTCACTGCAATCTACTGATGATCTCTGGATGCCAGGAGCTAAAGTTGTCTCAGGAACCAAGTAGAGAGGGTTTTGCTTGAAGCACCGTCCTCCAGTTCTCAAACTTCTCCTCCTCTCTTGGCTCTGCAGATTTGTCCTTTTGCTAGATGCCACACCACACAGGATCCCAGGGGAAAACAGGATGCAGGGTGTCCTTTGCTCTGAGGTCTCCCAGGCTGGCAACAGTTTTTGCCTACCACTAATGGAGTCCACACTCAGGGCACAGACACACTTCCTCCTCCTTCATTCCAACCTGGAATTCCCAGCTCCAGCTCCTTCCTGCTAGGTACAACTTAATTCCCAATAACTAGCTAATCTACTCTTACTCATAACACTGTGCAATTATAATTACAAAATGCTATAGAAATAAAGGAAGACTTAAAATAACTGGAGAGATAGTCATGTTCATGGCTGGGTCAAATGAAGGGAAATGATATTACCACAATTCATTTACAAATTTAAGTCCATGGAAAACTATCATAGTGTTACTACAGAACTAGATAAAATAACAACAAAATTCATTTTGAGGAGCAAAAGGTCATGAGAAATTATGGGAAATAAGAAAAAAAGACCAAAGTAGTGTAATATTATAGGTAACTAGGGTGGCTCATAGAATTCTGGACTTAGAGTAAGAAAAAACTGAGTAGAGTACCCACGTCAGATACTATATGTGTGACCATGTGCATGCATATATATATATATATCTCCCTTACTCTCTTTCAGCCTCAGTTTTCCCATCTGTAAAATCAAAATAATAATAGTATCCATTTCATAGGGTTGAGGTAAAAATAAAATAAGATTATATTTACAAAGTGTTTTGAAAACCTCAAAGTGCTATGTAAATGCTAGGTATTATTAAAATTATGAGATCTTAAACTACATAATAAAATAGTAATCCTTAAAGGTATTTGCTACAGGTAAAAAAAAATCCCCCAAAACATTAAAGTGGAACATGTAGTATACAGAATTGGGGTGATATAGTTTTTTCTAGCTTTGGCTGAGTTCCAAAAGCTGTTAGGGGTTTGGAATCTTGAGGAAAAGACAGTTGGATCTTCCGTGGAGGGAGGTTGTCAGTCAGCCGAGCTGCCTTGATTACCTAGCTTTAATATTGAAATTTAGCCTAGCTTTGACATATTTACTTAAGAAATTATTATTTTAGATAAACCCTTTATATCTTCCTTTCCTAATACCATCCCTGCCTTCCCTCCCTTACCTTATATGTCTGTGGAGTTAATAAGGAGAGTAATTAGAGAGGAGTTAAATCTGTGAAGGGTTACCTAATTGACAGCATTAGTTATAGTTAGTCAGTCATCATTTATTCCCTTTAGATAGCAATAGCACTTTGTAAAGCTGAGTTTAAAGGCAGGTCCTTACTCAGACTCCATCTTTGCTTCCCTTCCCCCACCTGAGGTTCCTGAGACAACTGATAGGGCTTTCCTTTGATCCACCTTCCTAACAAACATCCTTCAAAGAAAATAAACCCTTTTGTGTTTCAACAGCCCTATTAGTATAATTTGTCTGTTAGTTATCAAGAGGGAACAAAAGGGAAAGAAACAACATACTCTGGGCTCAGAGGGTAGCTGGGGCATCCATCTTGAAGGAAGGTGTTACTTCAAAACAAGTCCCTTCCTGTGAAATTAACTAAAGCCTGTTTGTTAATTTTAGTCTAATCTATTTCCCTCAGCTTGTGTTTGAGTCTAAGTCCCAGTCTGTAAGCCTGCTGTGTTTGTCTGTTTAGTTTAATTTCTCTTCTCCCTGAAGATCTCTGTTTCCCTTCTGTGTTATACTCCCGACTTCAGTCCTATTATACCTTGAATCTCCTTTAATCCCAGCCTACCTGTAACTGAGATTACCCATTTAGCAAGTCTCCAACATCCTCCTTTCAAATTCCCTTATACCACACACCTTCCTCAAATTACCCACATAACAAACAGTGGAAAAGAGCAGATAACCAAAGACCATAATGTACGAGGGAAAGTATTTCCTAATTAACAGAAATGCCTGAAAAAAAATTGGGAAGCATTTTTGTTTTTGTTTTTGTTTTTAGACCCTTAACTTCTGTGTATTGGCTCATAGGTGGAAGAGTGGTAAGGGTGGGCAATGGGGGTCAAGTGACTTGCCCAGGGTCACACAGCTGGGAAGTGTCTGAGGCCGGATTTGAACCTAGGACCTCCCATCTCTAGGCCTGGCTCCCAATCCACTGAGCTACCCAGCTGCCCCCTTGGGAAGCATTTTTGAAAAACAAAAACAAAAACAAAACACCCAACAATTATCTCGCCATATATTTTGTAATATATACCACAATGCAAACTGGAAATAAATGACAAATAATAGCAATAGTCCACACTGGAAGGGGTGTGAGAAGATACACACAGTAAAACATTGTTGGTAGAGCTGTGAAATGGTATAATCATTTTGGAAAGCAATTTGGAATTATGCAAAAAATGACTAAAATATCCATGCCCTTTGAACCTTAAGTCTCCATTACTGGACATACCCTACAGAAGACATAGGTAAGAAAAAAGTCTCTCTATACTCCAAAATAGTTATAGCAGCACTTTTTGTTATAGCCAAACATCAGGGAAAATTTTTTTAAAAAAAGAATTGAATGAGACCGTCACGGTAGAGGGTAGACAGATAAGAAGATGACTTAGAACTATTCCTTGGAGCAACACCCATACAAAAAGTCAAGAGGATGAGAATTAAGAAAAGGAGCTTAAATAGGGCCTTATATTCCCTATAGCTTAAGGGTCCTTAAAATGTGCAGAGACAAAATTGGAAGTCATGTAGCATAGGACTTTTGATTTAGTTATATACTTTCTTTATCTCTGTTCTGTCTACCACATTTTGCAATAGCCTTGAATCCTCAGCCACAGATCTTGAACTTTGGAAGAAGTCAACAGGTAAAAGATATGCTTTAGATATTAAGTCATTTTTGTGATACCTACTTCCCTAGAACATGTCTTAGTTCTGCATCACTGGTGATATGGTACCTTGGAAATATTTTAATTTACATATCTCTAATTATTAGTAATTTAGAACATTTTTTCATGTGGCTAATGATATCTTGGATTTGTTTTTCTGACAATTGCCTAATTCTATCCTTTAATCATTTATCAATTGGGGAATGGAGAATCACTTCTCTTTATATCTTAGAAAAGACCTTTATCAGAGAAACTTGCCACAAAATATTTTCTCCCATTTTCTTGCTTCTTATTTTATAGGTTGGTTTTGTTGTCCAAAAACTTTTAGTCATTTTATGTAATCAAAACCGTCTATTTTATTCCTCTGAATCTTCCTGTCTCTTGTTTGGTGACATTGGTTATAAAATAAATACAAAGTAATTTTAAGAAGAGAAGAATACTAATACCTAAGGAGATCAGGAAAGGTATCCTGTAGTGTGAAGATGGGATTAATTCTCCCTTGCCTATTTTTAGATTTAATCGCCAGAAGTATATACACCCCACTTATCTTTAAGTATGGGGAGGTCTGTGACCCATGTGTGTGATACTGGGTGATGAATCAGAATCAACTGGCTGCCCCTTGGGAAGTCCTAAGCAAAGCTATAGGTGCAATTGGTCCACATAAAGTGGAAGGAAGGCACAGGAAGTGACAAAAGCTCGTTAAGCTAGATTTCTCATTTCATTACTTTCACTCTTTCCTTCTGTTTTATAAATAAATTGCTATAAAATCATTCTGACTTGAGTAATAATTTTGGAGACCACATTTTTTATTATATTTAGTCTAACCTTTAATTTTTAACCCGTACAGTAGGAGTCACTAGTTATTTGTTAAATAAGGGGATAGATCTAAATGACCACTAAGATCCTTTCTTTTCAGAACTGATATATTATGATTCTACTAACAACTTGTTAATCAGAGAGAATAATTAAATTAAAAAAAATTAACATCAACTCCAGAAGCCAAAACAATAATGTTTAAAGTAGCATTATGAGATTACTAAATAGATAAACAATCATCTTTTATTAGTAAAAGTTTTATAACAAAATTATACTTGATGTTTATCTTTTGAACTTTCCCTAACACTCATATAATCATAACATTTTTTGTCAGACTCCCACAAATAGGCCCTTTTTTGAAAAGTACAACAAAGGAAAATGTACTTAATGTTAATTTGAGGTTGCTTAGGAGGAATTTTGCTTATTTCATTAAAAAAGATTTATACTAATAAGTCTATACTATGAAGATTCAAGAATATGTATTAAATACTAAGTGCAAAGGTATTACCTTAGGTTTCAGAGGTACAAAGATCAAAATTATAATTTTCTTTAAAGAGATTACATCCTTTTTAGAGTGATTAAAGCATGAATATAAAATAGAAAAAAACAAGATAATCTGAGAATCTAACAACCTGGAATGTATCTGGAAAGGTTGTATTTAGGAGAAGGCAACTGAACTGAGTTAGACTTAGAAGACTAGAAGACAGGCATTCTAAGAGGCAATGATAAAAAGGATTTGCATTCCTGGAAGAAAAAACAGACTGTATAAAGCCATGAAGATGGAAATGGGACATTAACTTCAGGGTTAGTTCTTGACGTTCTTGCTGTTACTTATATAAGATACTCCACAACCAGATTCTGTGCATTTTCATTATGCCTGGAATACTATTCCTCGTCTTTGCTTCTTGGCTTCTTTTAATTCTCAGATAAAATCCTACTTTCTATAAGAAGCCTTTTCCTGGCCCCCTAAATGTTAGCGCCCTCCCTATACTGATTACCTTCAATTTATTGTATATAGTTTATTTGGACAGTCGTTTATATGCTGTCTCTCTATTAGACTGTACATCTTTTCCTTTCTTCTTAAACTGAATGCTGAGCACAATGTCTGGCATACATAAGGAAGCCCTTGTAAGTGCTTGCTGACTGGCATGTTATATAGTGTTTGTTTTTTTAGCATTTCCCAGCATACATGCATTGATTAAAAATAAATAACAACAGGTTCCTAAGAAATAGCTTTTCTTTAATTTTTAGTATCAATGGATTGGTTTGTATTGATAATGGCTTGCAGCCATTTATTTGGTACTACTTTATTGATATTTTGATGATTGAGTTCTTGTGTATGAAGCATATGAAGGGTCATATGACTCTCTTCTTGGATCTTAGACTCCAAGTTAAATTAAAAAACCCCAATGGTATGCAATTATCACTTTTACTTTTGCTCCATGAAGAGGAATTTGTCAGTTCTATAAGTATTTCTCTAAGTTTTTAACCTACTGTCATTATTATTATTACAAGTGATGAATTCAGATCTTTCTGAGTACTCTAGCATTTTATTTACTATTCTATGCTGTTTCTCAGAAACCAATAGACCTTCATTATTATCACTAACATAATTTTATCAGTTTCTGATGGTCAACTATTTGATAGTGCCAAGGACTTTGGTGGCAAGAACCTTACTTTCTGGGTCTTTGGAAGCTGTGTAACATTTTCAGGAATAGGTACCAGCCAGGCAGCCTTTCCACAGGGTTGCTTCCCAGAATGAGGGCTGAGGGCTATTATAGGGAAATTGAGGAAAAGCAGGAACTGCTGCAAAGCAGAGACAGGGAAGATTCCAGAATTCTGGAGACTGAGTTTCTCCTGAGAATAGTTGATCTCTCTCTGGAGTGAGTCAGTGTGTGAACTTCTCCTGTGAGCAGTTTATCTCCCTGGAAGTGGTTGTGTGTGTGTCTGAACTCCTCAGGTGGACTGAGTGGGTTTGACCATTTCTCCCTTTCCTTGTGGCTGTCCATCTGGTTCCTGTTTGTGTATCCTGATACTCCTGATCTATCGAGATTCTTACCAAACTGCTGAAGACAACTGTCAGTGAGAACCTCTCCCTTTTGAGCCCTTGATCCTGCTACCTTCCAGCCTTTTTCCTACTCTAGTTACCATCTAAGGGGGTGGAATTTGGTTAGTGAGGTATTGTAGTAGAGCTGGGATCTTTAGGTAGAGTGTGTACAGTTAAAGCACAGTTACAACATTGTGAAATACAATTACTGAGTTTTGGTGGGAGGTTTAATTACATCAATTAGTCAGATTGTCCCAATCCCCTTCCCTTCCTGCCATTACTTTTAATAAACCCTGGTACATCATTTTGGGTATCCTGTTAGTTTCTCTTGTTGGCCTTCCCAAACCTGTGTACTTCTGATAATTGGCCCTAACAACTATTTTAAAACCTATGCCCCCAAGCACACAATTTACCTAATTTTTAAATTTCAGGCACAGGTTTGCAAGCAATGCCACTCAGGGTCTCAGGCTTTCTCAATCAGGGTCTGAATGAGGGGAGATGACGATAAAGGCGGTGATGGTGGTTTGTCTTACGGCTGAAACCTTCCATATGAATTGTCTCCTTCATTAGAATGTGAACTTATTGAGAGCAGACATTGCTTCATTCATTCATACACACTCTACTACAACATGATGCCACAGCAACCCATGAGTTGGGAAAGGGAGAGAACAAGAATTTATTAAGAATCTAATAGGTGCTTAATCTTATTTGTTCACAGCATATAGGTAGGAAGGAGTGCCAACAGTGGAACTCCAAGAAACCAACCTAGGACTTGGGCATATCCAGGTCATGGTAGCCTCTTAAAAAATTCCTATTTCAATGGGTAGGACATAAGGGTTTTTTGTTCTCAGCACCAGGACAACTCAATAATGCAGAGAAGAACATAAGTTTCATAGGAAGGGGAAGGTTCATACTCAGGATTGTCTGATTAGTTTCTCATCACATCAAAATAATTCAGAGAGCCTTGTGCAAAGTAGTCACTTAATAAATGTTTGTTGAATCAATGCCATTCTTGCTATTAGCTATGATTAGTTTTATTTGCACACTGTAATAGATGGGGTTGTTGACAGGCAGATTTTACTTGAATCAAGTGATCTATAAACTGAAAAAATTTGAGAAACAATGATTTTGATTTGCAATCAATATATATGTCAAATTTTCTTTCTCTGACAAAAAAACTCCTTTATAATTTTCTTTATAAGCTATCAGTATGCCTATAACACAGCCCTTCTTTGTCACTACCTCTTAGAATCACTAGTTCCCTTCAAAGCTTATTTTAAGAGATATTTCTTGAGTTCTTCACTGATAAATGTTCTTCCTCTCATGAAATAGTTTGTAATTAGATGGAGTGATGTTCCTGGAATCAGGAAGATCTATGTCAAGACCAGGGTTCAAATCCTGCCTCTGATATTTACTAGATGTGTGACACTGGGTAAATCACTTAAAATTTTATTTCCCTCTGTTTCCTTGTAAAATGGGAATGATAATAACAGGACCTACCCTTTAGGATTGCTGTGAGGGTCAAATTTAATAATATTTGTAAAAAGTGCTTAGCACAGTGAATGGCACTTGCATAAGTGCTTCTTTCCTTCTCTCTTTGCCAAGAAGCTGTAGCATGTGCAAGGGCCACACCCTAGGAAACTGTCTAGGTGAATGGGCTATACTAGATTGAGGGTAACTGAATCAAAATTTACTGCCTGCCTCCTTGGCAGTCCTAATCAGAGCATCTGTTGTGATTGGACACATAAACTGTGTAAATGGAATTAGCTCATCTTCATTCATTGTTAAACTCTAGCCATCAGAAATAATGTCATCCCACCTCCCTTGGTGGGGAGGGGAGATTAGTTACCCACATGTGACAAGATTTAAGGGCTGTAAACAATCATGTCATAAAGAGACATCCTGTGGTTTCAAACCCAAACACAATTATTTCCTCTATTCCCAGTACAGCCACTTACTTTACAGTAGTGGACCTGTGTTCAGCCTTTTTCTCGATTCCTATTCATGAGGATTCCAGACATATATTTGCCTTTACCTGGGAAACTTCTTAGTGGACATGGTCTCATCTGCCACAAGGGTATGTGGAAAGCTCCACCCTCTTTGCACAGATTTTGAGCCAAGACACAGATAATATAACATTTAAAAACAGTAAGTTAATTAAATATGTGGATGATTTGCTCTTGGCTTCACCAGATGCTGAAAATGTCAAGAAGATAGTAAACATCTTCTTTTAGAATTACATAAAAGAGGCCATGAGATCTCAAAAGGAAAAGCTCAGTGGTGTCTCCCCAAAGTGGAATATTTAGGGTTCATTTTAACTGCTGGTGCCTGTTATATTTCTCCTAAGCACATTGAAAATATTCAAAAATTTAGCAATCCTACCACTAAAAAACACTTAAGAACAATCTTAGGAGCAACAGGTTTTTGTATACGATGGATCCCTTGCTTTGGGGAAATTACTAAACCCCTTATAGCACTAACAAAAGATTCAGTCCCTGAACCTCTTAAATTAGAGCCAGAACACCGGTTAGCTCTGTCGAATCTAAAACAAGCTATCCTGTCTGCCCCTGCTCTAGGCATCCCAGATTATAAACAAATGATTTACTTTATATGTACATGAGCGTAGAGGGGTAGCTTCAGGTGTTTTAACTCAAACTTTGGGACTTTATCAGCATCCAATTGCTTATTATTCAGCCCAGCTGGACCCAGTAGCTGCAGGCACACCACCATGTCTTAGAGGCGTAGCTGCCACAGCTTTGTTAGTAACAAAAACTGTTGATCTAGTATTGGGATGCCCATTAACAATTATGTGCCCACATGAAGTAGAAGCATTACTGCTAAGACACAGAACACAGGCATTTTCTGATCAGAGAATTACAAGGTATGAAATAACTTTACTAAATAATGAGAATATTACTTTAAAACACTGTACAACTCTTAATCCTGCCACCTTGCTTCCTGATTTACCAGTCTCAGAAGAACCATTACATAATTGTGAAACACTAGTGTCCATGGCTGAAAAGCCTCGAGGCAATCTCCTGGACACTCCTTTAGACAATCCAGATCTAGTCTTATTTACTGATGGTTCTTCTTTTATGAGGGATGGCATACGCTAAACTAGAGCTGCTGTAGTCACAGAATTTGACATTATATGGTCAGTTTCACTGCCCTCAAATCTAAGTGCTCGAGGCGCAGAACTCATAGCACTAAAACATGCATGTATAATTGCCAAAAAATAAAAAGGAAACAATTTATACAGATTCTAGATATGCATTTGGAATTTGTCATTCAGTGGGTATGTTAGGGCTTCAGAGAGGATTTTTAACTTTAGCTGGAAAATCTATAGCTAATGCAAAAATTATTAATGAAGTACTTTCTGCTCTCCAGCTACCAGAAGCTCTAGCTGTAGTTCATTGCTCTGCCCATACAGGTGGCACTGACCCTGTCTCTAGGGGAAATGACCAGGCAGATACTGCCACAAAGCTAGCAGCTATAGAAGGGCCTTAATTAATTTTAACATTAACAACCACTGATGACAAATTTATCACTTTCCTATGATGAGAAAGAAGTAGAAAAATGGAAGTGAAAATTTAAAGCTAAACAGATGAATGGAGTAAGGGTGTCCTCTGAAGGAAAACCCCTGCTCCTTTGAAACTTTTATTGTCAAATTTACCAATCCATTCATAAAAATGGTCACTTTGTTACCCAGGGCATCGTGGACTCCGTTAAAAGGGTATGGATAGCTCCTGGCATACCCACTATAGCCTCTAAAGTGTGTGCAGCTTGCCCTATCTGCCAAGCATATAACCAACATGCCTGTCGTGGCAAAGCTTTTGGTGGGCGTCCTCTGGTTTACACACCTTTTGAGCACCTGCAAATTGATTTCATAACAATGCCAAAGGCTGGACAATGTAAATTCTGTCTAGTCATAATGGATCAAGTGACCAGGTGACCGGAAGCATTTCCTACTGCCCGAGCCACAGCGGCTTTTGTCTCCAAGGTGCTTTTAAAAGAAATCATTTCTCGTTTTGGCCTGCCTCCACGTATTTATTCGGACAGGGGAAGTCACTTTACTGGTTCAGTTTTATCTGAAATATATTCCTTTTTGAGGATAACTCCCAAATTCCATGTACCATATCACCCCCAGAGCTCAGGCCAAGTTGAAAGGATGAACAGAGAACTTAAATCTATGATTGGCAAATTATGTACTGAGACACATCTGAAATGGCCTGACATTCTCCCTCTAGCTCTATTTTATCTTAGAAGCAGGCCCAGGGGAGATCAACACATCTCACCATATGAGATGCTTTTTGGACATCCCCTATACAGGCTAAGCTTTTTTCTCCTGCATATACATCCCTATTGGGAAGAGATACTTCTATTGCTTCCTATATACAGGAATTGCAACATAAACTGTGTGAACTCCGTGAATCTGGAATTGCAGTACAAGTAGGACCAATAGACTTTTCACTTCATGACCTGAACCCAGGAGACAAGGTGTATATAAAAAATTTCCAGCACACTGGAGCAACTCAGCCTTCATGGAAAGGGCCGTTCCAAATATTATTAACCACTCCAACAGCTATAAAATTTGGAGAAAAGGACTCTTGGATTCATTGCTCACATGTAAAGAGAGCATCTTCTATTGAAACTGATTGACTGTTTCCTTTCACATACATTGGAGATAACAGTTCATAGACAAATGGATGCTGTTTTTGGAATCACATTGTATTTTTTTTTCTCCCTGAATTTATTTTTAATTTTCTTCTTGCTTTTCCTATTATCTTTTAATAGAATAATTGATTTTTCCCCTTTTTATCATTTCTTGTACTTAAAGTACATATAATCACTATTAATCATTTTATTTATTTTTTTGCAGTGATATATGTATATATATGTATATATATATATGTATATATATATTTGCTGTAATATTATTGCTTACTCACAAGGCTTTAGACTTTGGGAACCTGCCATGTTTTGTTAAATGTTATGGGACTATGATTAATGCTTCTGTCTGATTCCAGGAGAAGGGAACACAAGAGCCATTAAAAAGTGCTAAGAAGGCACAAGGTCATGGAGACTGACCGACCAATCCCAGTGGGATTGATGAGAAAAACTGCACAGTGCCAAGGAGCACAAGGTCAAAAAGACCATGCAAATACAAGTGGGATTGAGGAACTCCCATGCCAATACTAAGGACCTGAACTCAGTGTAAGACTTGAAGTAGCGATGCTTAACATATGTTAAGATGTAGGACTCTTTGAACTACACTGCCAGTCAGGTAACGAAGGTTGGCCATCATCCTGGCTCACCCATATATTACTGAGAGTGAAGGTAAATCAGACCAGGGAATGACAGGCACTTCCCTTGCATATAAATCTGGTCCCTTTTTTCTCTCTTATAGAATGGCAACTTCCTGTAGTCTTGGCTGCCAATGGGTAAGTGCAGTATTACTGCATTTTGTTCTACAGACTAGTAGAATGGAAATTATATTAATTGGACCCTAATACAAGGGCCTGTTCTGAATTTATTTTTGTTTATTCAGAAATTTTATGTACATAGATTTTGATATTTTGATTCATTCTGATTTTAAATGTTTTCTTTCTCCCAAAGTTTCATTTTTCTTCTATTTGATTTTCTTTTTGTTTTTTCTTTTTGTTTTTTTTCTTTTGAATTGACTCATACAACCCCATAACTCAACTATGTATCCTGAGCTGATCTGGGTATTTCTTTTTTAAATACCCTTGTCAGGGGGGATTGTATTTTTATAAAATCCAAGATTTAATTTTTTGTTCGAAAGAAAAAAAAAGTTCTCAGGGAAAGAAGCTTGCTGATTCCTTAATCCAGAGAATGAACTGTTTTCAGAAAGATGCCTGAAGAATCTACATTGCACCAAGAGATCCACAATGAACTTTGGGGTACAATTGATTGAACTGATGGGGTTTAAACAGTTACTTTGAATGTACATTTTATGCCAATAGGGGACTGCCCCCAATTGGTTTCTTGTCGATGCCCTTAGCAAAACATTGGTTTTGCCTTCTCTCTCTTCCATTCCCCTCCTCTAACTATTGTAGTTAGAAGACCTTTGTGGGTATAAGATGATTATGTAAAATGATCACTTGGGGTGACTAGGCACCCAATGATCATCAAGGGGGGATTGTGTAAATGGAATTAGCTCATCTTCATTCATTGTTAAACTCTAGCCATCAGAAATAATGTCATCCCACCTCCCTTAGTGGGGAGGGGAGATTAGTTACCCACACATGACAATAAGTAGCAAATCAATAATAAGGGACTGCCCTTTGGGCAGTCCAAAACAGTGTTGAGGCTGCCATTTGTCCACTTGAATTAGAGGTGGATGAAGGAAGTGATGAAAGATGCTATCTTTTAAATATGATAGTAACTTCCTGTTGAATAGTTGGTGCTTTGAACTTGGTGCTGAAGGATCTCTGCTGAGACCTTAGATGACTTCCCTCTGAATTGTCACGTGGGTAAGTTAGGCTGACTTCCTTTCGCCTCCCTTGGCGTTTCTAGAGTCTCTACCCTCAAGGAGGCTTCTTGTCTCTCTAATTGTCTAAGGCCTTGCGGCTAGCAGCCTCGTTTAATTAACCTCTAAACCCTCATCCGGACCGGATCTCTGGTCTGGGCCAGAGTTTCTCTCTATTTCCCTACCTTCAACCTTCCTAATTGTAAATAAACTATAAAAGGCATCCTGATTTGGGTCTATTTTTAAATACGGAATCAAGCTAATCCAATTGATTCCTGGCGACCATACTTTAAATAAATATCTAAATTCCCCTCTTACAAAACCAAGAGGAAGGCACAGGAAGTGACGCAAATGAAGCCTCTTTAAAAAAGAGTGACAACTTCCAGTTAGTGGGAGTTCAGTTCAGTTCTGCACTCTTCAGCCTAGGACTGGATCTGAAGGAGCTTTGGCTGGGACTTTAGACTCACTCTTCAGCCTGTAACTGGACCTGGAGAAGCTCTAGCTAGGACCTTGGACTTGGTGAGACTGTTCTTAAATCTCTTCCTTAGAACTACACGTGGCAAGTGAAGAAGTATGATTACCTTAGCCTCCCTGGGGGTACCAGCCTCCCAGAGGCTCCCTTGATTGGGACCTCTTGTTAATTGACTTTTAGGCTCCTTGGCTTGGACCTCTGGAGCCCTGCAGAAGTAAAGCCAGGGATTGAGTACATAATCTAGTTCTTTAAATTAGATCTCTTACTCTACCTCTTGTCTGAAGTTTTGTTTTGCCATTGGACTTTGATAACTGGGAGAGTAAGACTGATGAATTTCTGCAATCTGTCTCACTTAAATCCAATTTATGCATAATTCAAAAGAAATCATTTTGGTCTTCTTGGAGTAAGAAGGACAACAACCAATCATTTCCTCTTTAATACTCTGGGGAAAGGGCAGTTTCCTTTATGTCTCTGTATCTCTAGTGCCTAACAGTGTTGCATATAAGTAGGCAGTTAATAAAAGTTTGAGGAAATGAACCAAATTCTAATGTAATTGTCTGATTATGAGGCTAGTTTTTTCATAAAGAATAGGCGGTCCAAACTCATTTGAGTGGTTATAGACCTCCTTAAAGAGGCTCTGTAAAACTCCATGGCTAAATACAATCAAAACTGTAATTTACAAAGAGTAACATCTTTTAGAACTTAGTATCTATAGAGAATTTGACTCTGAACTGGTCATCCTCTTGACAACAGAAAAACCTTTGGTAAGCATAAATATCCAAATTTGATTCCTCACTTGATATTAATAATCAAAAAATTGATCAAGGTTATTTTTGTTCTAAGATGCTTCCAGGAATAATATAATTTTTGACAATCACAGTATATCATTTATTGAAGAACCTTTAAAAATGGCTTTTTGTTCTACTAAAACCAATGGTACAATAGTAAATAACACAGTAGGAGCTTATTCTCACTGGACAATTTTGTGACTGCAACAACTACTGCAGTTGTACATACACTTATATTGGACAGACTCTGTGGATGAAATGATTCCAATCTTAAACATTTCTTAGGCTTCACTTTTGGACCAGAATTGAATAGGAGAAAGACAGTAGATTAGATGCCTTTAGAGATAATGTATTATTCTTTCAATGACTACAAGTTTCTCCTTGAAACAAAGGGCCATTTTTAAAAAAAGGGAATTTGGGTTTCATTTATTGAAGGCAAGTTGTATTTCCATTCCTTCTGTGAAAGGGAATTTTTTATTCCCTTTGTCTATTTTAAGTTAATCAAACAGGAACTTGAAGTACCCTTTCTTAACACTTAGTAAGTCACTAATGAAGATAGTTAACACTAACAGTCATTAACACTTAGTCCTAAAAGACCACAAGCACTGCCCCACCCTGGGCAGTGCTAGGCAAATTGAGACTTTGGTTCCTGAGATGTGATAGACCAGCCCACAGTGAAAGGAAGGAGAAACCAGAGAGACAGGAAGTAACGAAGAAAACTGCTTATAAAAGTGAGCAGAGGGTATTCTGATTCATTTTTTTGCTATCTTGGTGGCTCTTGCTGAGGGAGGACCTCTGTGTTGGTGTCTCTGCATTGGAGGGATTCTTCTGCCTTGGACTTCTGCATTGGAGACTGATTCTGTACTGGTAAGACTCTTTCTGAAAAGACTACCATAACTCCTAGTTGGAGATTGGGACCTGAGGGAGCCTTTGTCCAGAATGAGCTGGATTTCTTCAGATTGGCAATTATAGGGTATTTAGCTAGGCAATATTTGCTACCTCCTTCCTATGTTTCCCTCTTTACTATCTCTAACCTGCTGTAATAAAGCTACTAACATACTCATAGTTTAATTTTTAATTTTTATAAACGGCACCACAATAAGTCTTTTTAACTCATAAATTTAGGCAAACCATTTTTAATCCTTACATTTCGCTAAACCACAAAGCTGAAGGGCAATATCTCTGAACAGAAGAGCTAGGAAATCAGGCCTCAGAGACCACTGGAGAACAGCCTATTCAGTCAGCACTGAATATGATACTCAGACTATAAGCTCCCTCCTGAGTTTTTTGAAAAGGAGTAAGGAGGAGGGAGAAGCTTTCAGGTAGATCCTCATCATATTCCAGGACCCTCCTACAAAGACCATTTCATTCTCAGAACCACTGTGAGTAAAGGGGAAAGAGAAATAATTTTCCTTGTACCCCTACAGGGTCAGTTCTCTCACAGTACCAGTCACTCACACATTTGCTTCCACTACTCCCATAGTTACTTGTCTCATAGCAATAGAAGTTTCATTTCCTTCCTGACCCTTCACAGCAACTCCTTTAAGCTGTATTTATAAAAATGATGGAAAGAGGTTATCTTTTAACCTCAACCAATACCTAACTAAGGCTCTGAGTGCCATCCTTTTCTTATCTTCTCTGGTCAAATGGCAGGAAGCTTCAGACTAAAATTAGATCATTAAAGTCATCAATTTGCACATCCCTCTGCCATTCTATCCTTGACCTTTTCCCCACTTCTAGCAGCACCTAGTTTTTGGTTCTTCAGAGGATTGAGAATAGTGTTAAGGGACCATCATTTTAACATCAAAATCCCTCAGGTGATGCTGAATCCCTGTGAGTAATAGAATACCACAGTCTCAGAAATATTAAAGTTGTAGGTCATTCAAAGATTAATGGGGAGATATGGTGGGCATAAGAAGGATATAAAGACATTATCAATAAATCCTTGTTCACTGAATAAAGAACTGAGCAGAAGTGTTATAAAGAATATCATCAAAGAGATGTATGGCCAGAAAAGGAGGTCAGTTAGTCATGTAGAAAAAACAAGGAATAACTTAACAGACATGCTCTGTTGGTTCTAAGTAATATTGGGTAATCCAAAGAAAGGCTTCAAGCATGTTGAGTAGACTTATGATGAAGGATTTATGGGAAGACATAGTTGGGAGTCACATGGATTCTGATCTGCATTGTTGGAAGGTATATTCATATCAATGAGATCAAATATTCATTGAAGAATCACAGTAGATGACTACCAGTACAGCTCTATTAAGATCCTGATGCACTGTATAAGGCATAAGAAACTGCTTCCTAAATTTATCATATGAAAAACACTTTAGATAAATGCACATATCAGATTTTTGCATCTGAGCTTCCTTAATATATGTCTGGTACATTTGTATTTTATAGTTTTCCCCCATCTCCCCTTTGTAAATACATTGATGACGTAGAAGACACTACATCATAGCTTTCATCAGGGCTTTGAAGAACAATCATTGACACAGCTTAGGAATGGATCTCACATGTTATTCAGTCCAGCCTATCCTGAATAGGAACCATTTCCCCTTTCCTCCAACATATACACTAAATTTTTGTTAAGTGGTCATCAGGTATCCACTTGAAGACTTCCACTTATAGGGAATTGAAGCCAAACTATTCCATTTTTGAAAAGCTATTATTGTTGGAAAGTTTGTCTACTCTTGAACCAAAATCTTACTCTGTAACTTTTTCCCATTGTCCCTAGCTTGCTCTTAAGAGGCTAAACCAAGTCATCTCTTTTCTATACAGTCCTCCAAATGCTTACAGAGCTGATTTTTCAAATTAAAATATAGTAGTAACTAATAGGGCTCCTTAAGGTTTCCATCAAGGGCAGCATCATTCTTTACCAGTCATCCAGATTCTTAAATTTGGAACCATCTTGACTCTTTTTCTCCTCCTTCACACATCCAATCAGCTTCAAAGTCTGCTTTACCTTCACAAAATATCTCACACATGTCCTTTCTATTCAAATGGCTACCATCCTAGTTCAAAGTCTCATCACTTTTCCCTAAATTATTAAAGGACTCTCCAAAATTGGATTTGGAGACAGTGTTGATCAGTGTCACTCTTGAAAGAATTCAGCCTCAGACCTCAGTCTCCATAGTGAGTAAAACAGGACTATACTGTGGGTCAGGAGACACTATGGGCTCCTTTCCTCTAAGGGAGTAGGTGTGTGCTCTTCTCCTTCTGGGGTAGAAGTGTGCCCCTGTTCCTATGGGAGAAGGTATATTATATACAGCTGACGAGCTAATTATTAATCTGTAGGTTGTCTACCTAATCAAGACAAATGACCTTTACCACAATCCTTAGGCACTAGTCATTCTAACAGGATTACCCTCCTTCATCATATTCTATATTTTAGTCTTTTCCCTCTAAGATAAAACATAACTTCTGTGCTTGGCATTTAAAATCATTTGTAATCTGGCTCCCGCCTACCTTTCTGGATTTATTTCACATTATCCCCTCATGTACTCAACCTTCCAGCTGAAATGGCCTACTTTCTCTTTTCTGAATTCAGTATTTTATCTCTCATCTCCACACGTTTGCATGTGGATGGGCCCCTACATTTGGAATCTCCTCTCCTCTCCTTACACTCATTTCTATTTCATAGAAACCTTATTTTCCCTTAAGGATCAGTATAGGGCATCCATAGGTATCATCGACCTGAGATGTTTTTTTGGTTCCTCCTAACCATTAGTGATCTCTCATATCTATCTTCTATTATCTAATATTTATTTTTCATTTATTAGTTGTATCTCTTTCAATCCCTCCTAACGTCCCCTTGCCCTCCTCTCCTTTTTGAATGTAATTTTGACCAAAGAAAACAATTCATGCTCTTAATATTACATGTTTGTCAAAAGAATGGGCCCTTTTCTGAATAATGACTGTTGGCATGTCTAAAGTATCCTTTGTTACCGGTAATATTCCTCACATTTGGGAAGTAATTGGAGAAAAAAACGAAGATATAATTTACTGAGGGTGACTACATACCCCCAAAGAAGGCTGCATATTTAGTATTATAATATCTCTGACATTTCAATCCCAATAGACCACAGTAAATTCACTGATTTATATCACTTCCAAAACAGGATTTCATAACCATATTTTTAAAGGTCAGAAAGAAAAAGTAATTTTTAGATAAAAGCATACTACTATATCTTGGATTTAAACCTTGTTAGGTTTCTGTTAATATTGCCAACTTGCAGCTGTTCCTCAAAACACTGATCAAAGCAAAGAAAAGGCAGAAATTTTCTCACTGAAAAGTTGATCATATGACCAAAACAGTTAGATCATAAAGTTTGGGTCTCTAGGTAGTCTGATAAAATGAAGTACTTTAAATCAGGGGGGAAAGGGAAAGCCCCATAGTCATTAGTGATAAAAAACAAGACTACATTTTGTTCCTCAAAGCTTTCCTGAAGTTTCCAAATAAATACAGAAACTTTAGCTACCTTCAGAAGAAAAATCCTTTAATGAACTGAGGCCCAGAATTTTGTAGTTGGTAAAGGACTTCACATATAGGTAGCACTGAAGAACAGGACTCTCCTCTATATCATCTCTGACAGATAGATGGTCATACACCTCCTGTTTAAAGACCTCTGGTAATGGGGAAGTCAATATCTATGAAGTAGGTCCATTCAACTTTTGCACAATTTAATTGATTTTAACAAATGTTTATTAACCAACCATTGAATATGTACAAAACTTTGGCCTAAGCAGAGGATGGGTGAAGAGGGCAGTGTGAAGAGGCCCAAGCTTAGATCAGACATGGTTCCTGCCCACAAGGAGTTTATAATCTAGAGTTTACAGGGCAGCGATGGCTATAATCCAAAATACTATCAGCATCTAAATTTACTCAGCTCTCACCTTTCCTTTTGTCTTGTGCCTTCCACCTTCACATAAACGGGAAGAAAAAGGACAGCAGTGATCCTGGCACTGGAGAATGGGAGAGGAAAGGAAGTAGAATGTGTCCCTACAGGTGGGGTTGAAGAAAGGATGAAGAGCAGGGTTGGAATTAACGCAGAGTTCGAGCGGGGTGGAGACAGTGGTGAAGGCTAGGGACAGGGGGAGAGAGAGATGAGGAAGGAGACCGCTGGTCATGGGCTAAAGAAAAGAAGTGGAGAGATGGGAAATAAGGAGCTGGAACCAATGCTGGGAGTAGTAGGGTAGGAAAAAGTCCATAGAGTGAGGCCAGAAATGAAAAGTTGAGCCAGAGCTGGAGTTGGGGGCGGGATAAGGGACAGAGATAGGTTGTGGGGGGCTGGGACAGGGCAATGGCTGGGAATGAAAGGAGAGGGGTAGGGGCGAGACAGAGTTGGGAGCTGGAGACAGGAATGATAACTGGTCCAGGAGGAGGGGTGGGAAAAGGAGCTGGGACGGGGCTAAGGACCCGGTACGGTTGTCCCTCCCGCCGGTCCAGCCTGCCTTGGTGACATCAAGCCCTGCCCAAAGGTCAGCAAAGCTGCCTGCCCCGCTCCAAAGGCCTTTCAGAGAGAGCCAAGACCCGCGGCTTCTCGCAGGCAGGTCCAGCTTCACACGGCCCAGGCTTGGGCCCCATAAAGGAGCTCAACTGATGCCTGGATAATTGGAACCCCTCTGATGGCAGCCCTGGAAGCGTGCCCTCTCCTCACCTTGCTGCTTTGCGCCGGACATGGCTTCAGGAGAGGACAGAGAGATTACAGCTGCCGGGAACCAGCACCATCACTGCGTTCCGCACCTTTTCAGAGGCTTGCCCCCACAAGCCCCTCCCGTGCGGTTCGTTTGCCCAATCCGAATCCCGCTAATCGTTTATTTAGCTGTCAATCACTGGCGCTCTTGCCTTTGATTGGCTATCTCGAAGCGAAGGAATTCATAGCAATCAACGGAGCTTCCGTGCCAGAAGTTGGCTATTGAGCATGCGCGTATACCTCCCTTCAGCCTTAGATTGAACAGTATCCTCTACCTGCCTCTGATATTCTTTCAGTTTTTGAGTAGTAGTGTATTTTACATCGTCAGACCAGTTAGAACAGTTATAGAGTTTATAATAATTTTTTGCCATTATTTTATTAATTAGATTTTAGGTACCTTGAGGGCAGGACCTCTTTTACCTTTTTTTCTATTAAGTTCATAGTAAATGCTTAATAAATGTTTATTGACTGATTTATAATTGATGAGGCTCAAAGAGGGGCCTGAACCTGGGTTTCCTGAACTCCCAATCCAATGTTCTTTACTTGATAGACAAATTGATAATAATGAGGCAGCTAAGTGGCGAAGTGGGGGGCAGTTAGATGGAACAGTGAGCCAGACCTGGAGTCAGAAACACTCTCCTTGAGTTCAAATGTGACCTCAGACACTTACTAATTGTGTGACCCTGGGCAAGTCACTTAATACTGTTTGTCTCAATTTCCTCTTTGATAAAATGAGCTGGAGAAGGAAATGGCAAACCATTCCAATATCTTTGCCAAGAAAACACCAAATGGGGTCACAAGGACAAACCCACCAAACAATAAAGTAATAAAGTGGATAGAATTCCAGGTCTCCAGTTCAAATCTAAGTTCAAATCTAACCTTAGATACAAGCTATCTGTGTGATCCTAGGCAAGTCATAAGGTAATACTTGTAAAGTACCTGGCATATAATAAGTGTTATATAAATGCTAGGAATATCATTAAAATATTATTAAGTGGCTTATAAAATATTTTCTATATGTTTTCTCATTTGATTCTTCAACAGTTCTCTGTAGTATTATTTATTATCCCTGTTTTGCAGATAGATAAAATGAGGATGAGAGAGACTGAATGATTTGCCCAAGGTCACACAACTAGTGAGTTTCAGAGACAGGATTTGAATTTAAGTCTTTCTGACTTTAAGTCTAGCATGCTCAATGTATCACCTTCTAAGACAGATTTATTAATTACTTATTATGTATCAGGTGCCATACCACATAATGGGCTTCTAAGAATGAAAGCAAGAGTATTTAAGAACATCAGGGGAAAAGCAGGAGGTTTGGGGGGCTTGAAAACTAGGGAATATAGGGTAAGGGAGGAGCAAAGGAAAGGTACTAGTTAAGCAAAGGGTTTGGAAGAGAATAGAAAAAGGAAGTAGAAGTGAAAAATGAGAACTGGACAGTATAGAGAAGTCAAATAGCAATTCAAGGTAATTCCTTCTATATTTAACCTGATATAGTAGAAAGAGGACAGGATTTGGATCCAAATGATTTGTAATTGAAACCTGATTGTTATTACTTCCTTATATGTTCTTAGACAAATCAGTTTCTCTTCTGGGGGGCTTATTTTCTTCATCTGTAAAATGAAGAATTTTAGACCAGTGGATGGATTTTAAAATCCCATGTATCTCTAAATCACAAGGGAGCTCTCTTGCCCTTTGAATTTTGTTGCAAGTCCTAGATAACAGTAGCAGGTGAGACTAATTCTTTCTAGCTATGCTACATGAGACCAGATGGAAGTAGATTTTTTCTTTTATTTTTAATGACCATAAAAGAGCTAGACTGGTTTGGGTTCATTAATATATATATATATATATATACATATATATATGAATTAATGTTTTTTGCTGTTAGATTTATTTCCCACTTCTGCCAGTATACAATTTTCTATAAATGTTCTATTGTTGTTCAGTCATTTTTGCAGTTGTGTCTGATTCTTTATGAGCTCATTTGGGATTTTCTTGGCAAAAAGAAGAGTGGTTTGTATTTTCTTCTTCAGCTCATTTTATAAGTGAGGAAAGTGAGGCAAATGGGGTAAAGTGACTTGCTCAGGGTCACACAACTAACAAGAGTCTGAGGCCAAATTTGAACCCGGGAAAATGAGTCTTCCTGATTCCAGTCCTGTGCCACTTTGTGTAAATGTTCTATGAATATTCGAATTTCAAGTTCCATCCATTTTACCTCTGAAAAATACCTCTTGAATCTCTTTCCTCCTCTCTGTTTCCACTTCTATCACCTGTGCAGACATTTCTACCTATCTTGAACTGTTGTAAATATCTCCTTTGAATAGATTTTCTAGCCTCCACTGGCTCCTCCTCTCCAGTCCATTTTAACTACCCAGTTGTCAGTTACAGCAATCTTTTTTTTTTAAACCTTTAACTATAGTCTTAAAATGTTTATTGGTTCCAAAGCAGAAGAATTATAAGGGCTGGGCAATGGGGTGTTAAAGAGACTTGCCCGGATCACTGAGATAGGAAGTGTCTAAGACCAGATCTGAACCCAGGACCTTCTGTCTCTAGGCCTGACTCTCAAACCACTGACCCATCTAGCTGTCCCATAGCCACAGTAATTTTGCTTCCTTAGTTGGCCATCTCATTAATATGCTTAGAGAGCTTTGTACAAAGGTTGCTGCCTACAGAATAGTTAAATAACTTTGACATTTAAGACCCTTTAAAACCTGACACTAATTTACTTTCTAGATGATTTCATGTTATTTCCTGTACCTAGACGGTTGGGTGATACAGTAGATAGAGTTCTTGGTCTGGAGTTAGAAAGATCTGAATTCAAATTCAGCCTCAGATATTTACTAGCTGTGTGATCTGGACAAGTCACTTAACATCTATGTGCCTCAGAATCCTTGACTGTAAAATAAACATTATAATATCATTTACCTTACAGGATTGTTGTGAGGATAAAATGAGATAATATTCATAAATAAGTGGCATATAGAAGACCTGAATTAAAATCCTAGCCATTTACCTGTGTTATCTTAGACTGGTTAAATAACTGTTCTGAATCTCAATCACCTCACATGGGAAATGAGAGAATGGGATCAGATGGCCTCTAAGGCCCCTTTTACTCAGAGACAATGTGGTAGAGTTGGAAAAGTACTGAACTTGAAGTGCTAAATTTGGATTTCTGGATTCACATCCCAGTTCTGCCATTTACTAGCTATGCTACTTTGGTCAAGTCACTTAACCTTTCTGGACATCACTATAAAATGAGGGAAATGGACTGACTTGTAATATCTCTTCCAGCTTTAAATCTTTGATCTTAAGAAGGCTCTCCCTAATTCCTTTGAAGTCCTCCCTCTTGGCAAGTTGAATCACCTCTTTAACAGCCAGCTCAAATGCCACCTCCTTCATGAAGCAATCCCTAACTTCCAGGTCAGAAATGATCTTCCCCCTTGGGCACTTTGTTTTGTAATTCTCTAATATACTTGCCACAGATTATTCTTGAATTCTTGTATCCTCTTGATGGATTGTTAGCTCTATGAAGGTGAGGTCATGTCAACTAAATTTTGCATTTTCCCTAGTGTTCTGTACACTGTATATAAGTTGATGTTTGCTGAATGAATAAATCTTTTTTTTAAAACTGCTTTCACAATGGTTTATTTCCTTTTATCTTCAAGACAGCCTCATAGTTAGGTTGACTCTTCTTTCCATTTTATAATAGAAGTTGTCATTTATCCCAAAGTAAAAATCCAAGTGACAGAAGACTAGAAATTACATCTTATAAACACCATCATAATGTATCTTTGTTAATCTAATTTGTTCCTTGATCTCCTTTCAGAATTTCTATCTGGGAATACCTGGGAAGGACCACCAAGATAGGCTACATTCACGAAATCTTCAAGATCACCACATCTTGTCATCTCATCTTCTTTAGAGTGAATTTCTTCATCTTTCTTGGTTTGTGTTATTGGTTTCTTAGACTTTGAACCCACTGAGCCAACTCCAATTAATCCTACAGTATGCATTTTCTCTCAATGTAAGCCTTTTTATAAACAAGAATGGTGTGAACAGCAGCCCAGGGATAGTGCTGTGGGATTTTATTCTTCCCAGGGATGATACCACAGGAAAATTTCACTTATCAGGAAGCAGGCAGTTTAGACACAGTGGGATGCTCAGTGCTATACACTCTTAATAAAGGAATGTTATATAACAGAGCAAAAGCACCACAGTAAATTTTTACTACTGCAGTGCTACTTACTATGTAGCCTAGGGCAAGTAAGTCACTTTCCCCTCCCTGGGCTTCATTGTCCCCATATGTAAAATGGGGCAATTGGAATCAACTATCTGTAATGAATGTCCTTTTCATCATCCAATCTATTTTTGTGTGACCTTCGCAAATAATTAAATCCCATCATTCATTCATTCATTCACTCACTCACTCACAGGATCACAGTGTGCCAGAATGGGAAGGAACATCATCTATCCTAAACCATGCCTATCAAAAAATCCCTTCTAACAAGTTATCCAGGCTTTGCTTTAAGACTTCTAAATGATAGAGAATGCACTAAATATGTGGACATCCTGATACACTTTTAGATGACTCTGTTAAGATGATTTTCTTTAGATTGAGTCTAAATCTACCTCTTTGCACCTTCTCTCTGGATCCAAGCAAGATATGTGTAATTCTTTCTCTTTCCTTCAAATATTTGTAGCCATCTATCATGTCTTTCCTCATCCCTAGCCCCTGTCCTGAATCTCTCCTTCTCAAGGCTAAATACTTCCATTTCTTTAAAATGATCCTCATATAGCATGTTCTTAAGGCCCTTCACCATCCTAATTACTGTCAAGTGAATGCTGTTCATTTTAGCAATGTTGTTTCCAAGATGTGGTACTCAGAAAAGAACACAGTATTTCAGATATGATCTGACCAGAGCAAAATACAGCACAGCTGTCACCTGCCTAATCCTGGATATCTTGCTCTTCTCTGAAGTTTAAGATTATATTAACTTTTATAGATTCCCTATCACACTGTTAATTCAGACTGAGTTTGTGGACACTAAAACTTTAATGTTTTTTTTTCAGGTAAATTATTCTTTGGTTATTTCACTATTATTATATTGTGAAGTTGATTTTTGAACTTAAGTGAAAGTCTTTATTAAATTTATTAAATATTTTGATAATATTTAATCTTATTAAATTTGGCCCTATATTCTAGCTGGTTGAGATATTTTTTGAGCCTTGATTCTGTTATCTAATATGTCATCTATGAAAAGATAACAGAGGATTCTGTCACCTGCAATTTGATAAACATGACTTCTACATCTTTTTTCTAAAACATTGATAAAAATGATCTAGGCCAACCACAAATCTCTGAGACACTCCACTAGAGGCTTCTTTCAAGTTGACTTTGTGTCATTATTGATTACTCTTTGGGTCTAGCCATTCAATCAGTTCCAAAGCCATGCAATTGTACAATTATCTAGGCCATATCTCTCCACCTACTCCACAGAAATAACATCAAAGATTTTGTCAAGCATATTCCTAACATCTAGGTAAACCACATTCACAGCATTCCTTAAATCTATCCTTCTAAAAATCTTGTTCTAAAAGGAAGTGAGGTTGTCTTGGCAGAACATATTGATAATCCCATTCCGATTCTTTGTGATCATTGCTTCCTTTTTGCTAGCCATTCTTTGAATAATTTATTCTATAATTCTATGTGCCATAGAATTATAGAATCTATTTCTATAATTATAATAGCCAAGATCAATCATACTAACCTATAGTGCACAGAATCCATTCTTCCTTTCCTTTAAAACTATGACTTGGCCTTTTTTTCAATACTGTGCAACTCTGCCATTTTCTGAGATCTATGAGGATGTAACCCATTCATAGGTATATGCAAAATAAAAAAGAAAGTGATGGGTATTAGAGGAGGAGGTCTCTTGTAGGATGTAGAAAGAAAACAGAACCAGAAAGGTACTACACTAAGAGGTAAAGAGGAATAGTATTCCAAGCATGAGGACAACCTATATAAGAGTACAAAGGTGGAAAATGGAATGTCATGTATCCAGTGGGATAGTTCTTTTGGACCTATTGACTTTAACTTCATTAAGGGCAGCTAAGTATTGTCTTAATATTTTATTCATCTTGGGTTTTTACTTCCTAATTTCCCCCTTTGTTCTGTCCATTGCAATCTACCATTCACATCCTTTCATTTATTCAGTATTCATTAAACATTTATTTATATTCTAGTTGGCTAAGAGAGATATAAACATAAATAAGATTGTGCCCTTGCCATCAAGGAGCTTGTAATCACAGAAAGAAGAGATAAGTACCCCAAAATGTTTGAAAACTGTAGCATTCTCTCTGGGGCTATTTTCTCAACTCATAATCCCACTGGCAGGAGGAATCCACGGAAGACAGCTGGTACCACTTCTCTAAGGGTTATAAGGGTTCCTAATACTGTCATTTATAAGCCCCCAACAGTATGTTTTTCATTATTAAACAGTCAATTAGACTCCATTGGGCTTTAGAAAATGGATTTACTAAGAACAGTAGGTACAAAGCATTCCTTCCAAACTGGATGCACATTCTTCCCTTGCAAACTCAAGGTCCCCTGGGAGAGTGGGCTCAAATTTAAACTACAAAACTAAAGAGACACACATGTAGAGAATAGACATGATGAAAAGGAATGTCCCACTACTCACTCTGGAAGTCCTTATGAATTTTTCTTTAATTGTAGCTGTCTCTTGAGCTCCAAGGATTGGTGCTTTTCTAGATTTCTAGAAGCTGGTGCTTCTCTCCATCATGAGAGAACCCTGAAGCTGCTGTCCCCAAGTGACTCCCAAAACCCATCCATAAGCCTAAATGGTTTCCAAATATTATAACAAACTTGTGTTGGGTGCAGAGTGGCACAGGAACATTCATCTTTCACCTGTTGTGAAATAAACAAGTTCAAACTGGGTTTCGTTATGGAAAATACCTCAGTGTCCCTGCAAAACATCGTACTGCACCCAAAATTTCTCCAGGAATCACTAAAATAGGGAATTCAACTGGAAGGTCAAATATCCTTCACAAAGATAAGCAGAATAATTTAAAAAGAAAATGTACTCTTAAAAGTCTGAAAAGGCATGATGCTCTCAAAAGGGCTTTGGTACTTGGGTTAATTGTCTAAGGTTCCTAGACCATCAAGGCAAACCTTATTTCATGAATCTGCAGTTCATAAGGATGCCAGACAAGCGGTTTGGACTCACAATAAGAAAATAGCCTAGATATGCTTAAAAACCAACAAAAATCATAAACAATAATAGTGTATTCTAGGAGAACTTCTAGGCAGTTTTTGCATTTTGAGATGAAAAATTCATATTGCTTAAGTTAGTTCCCATATAATATAACAGATATTACTTAAGCACTCAAAGAATTGATCTAACCTATAAGGAAATATACTGGAAAATATACTGACTAGTTAAAGCCTAAAACAAATGGGAGGAAGGAATTCTCATTTTTCTCAAACTGATATGTGTAATCTAAGGTATCCAGATAAGAGCCCTACATAGAGATTCTTTACACCTTGAAACTATGAAGTCTCCATTGAGACTATGAAACTCCAAATTATAATGCTTAGTAACAAACATCCTCAGTGGACATTCCATAATCATGTAGAACTATTTTCTGCCTACTTTCAATCCAACTATGTAAGGACTTGGGGCCAGCATGCTTCCTATTGGCCATATATGGCTCATCCATGTGAGTTCCTTCATTGATTGCTGAGCCAGATGATGAGGATATCACATGTGATAGAAATGGCAACTTTCAGCTAATGCAACTATTTAAGATGCAGCTCATAATATGAAAAGATATGAGGCTAGTCAGTGGGGAAGGGTGAAGAAGGAAAGGTCCTTCTCTAAAACAATCTAATAGAAAAGGTTTCCTCATTCCCCTCCTTTCCCTCATTCCTTAAGTGGAATATGGACCCAACTATCCAGGCTGTACCCTGATTGTTTTGCCTCTTCTTTTATGCTTTTATTTTCTTTAGCAAATTGACTCTGTGAGACTGGAAAGGTCCTGGAAAGTTCTCAAATTTTGGGGCAAGGACAGTGTCTACAAGATCAGTTATAGTGGCTATATCAATAGTGAGATCAGGCTTGGGAAAAGAAAAGCTTTGTCAGGGAAGAAAGAGACTTCTGAAAAGACCAGGTTTGGCAGCTTGATGGATCAAATGCCCATTGCAGTGGTGACTATGAAATATCTAATTACTAGCCCCATGGCAGGCAATATTAATTAGAAGCCATTACATTTTGTTTTAATCATTCTGTAATGTATTCTGTGATCCTTTTATACTTAGCATTATTTTCCCTAGATGGACTTAACTACTTGATTCCAAACCCAATTCATGTTTGTACATTAGGTACCTTCTTAAAAATAGATTTCTCTTTTGGAGAAACTTTAGAGTAGAGCCCTAAATAGTGTTATCTTCTAAGTAGTTGCAGTGAGAAAGATGAACCAATCAATGTGAGAATTGGAGAACCTATATCTCATATTGGTAAGTAAGGGTCTCCTAGCAATGAACTCTGTAAAAGACCACATGGATAGGTACAAAGAAGGGAAGAATGAATATCTTGAGTTTCTGCAAGAAAGCTGTACCTTCCATGCTAGAACATATAATAGATTATATGATAGCTGTGTAAGAGAGATACAGAGTACTAGTAGAGAAGGGTAAAATCACTTCAGTGGGGGAAAAGGGAAGCTTCACAAAAGAGATTCTTTTAGCCCACTGCAGAGTATGGGTTTTACTGGGTCAGGGGAACTTGAAAGACTGTAATTCCTTCTTTGTCTTCAAGGATGTCAATCACTTTCTTGACCATAGTGGGATCAGAACATCAAGATCTCTTGTGTTTTCTTAATGTTATTTTAGTAATAGACCCTGATTACAATCCATTCATTTTGCAGACGAGGTAATGGAGGAGAGAGAGATTAGGTAGTTCGATCATGTCCACACAGTAGAACAGTCAGGATTTAACCAATCTCCTAGGATTCCAAATCCTGTATTTTTTTTTCCCCACTCCCGGGCTCTATATTTTTACTGAAGATTTAACTTTCTAACTGCTCTTAAACCCATTCTATTCAGATAGAGATCAGTCTGATCAGTATCACAGATACCTTCTCTGGGGAGCTTCCCTGTCTCTCTGTGTCCCTGCATGGCCCCAATTCCTTTCCTCATTCAACAGTTGGCTTAAACTGGAAGCTGTGCCTCTCAGCCTTCCTGGTTCTCAGCACCTCCTGGAAAGAGCAGGGCAATGAAGGATTCTGCCGGACGGAATGTCTTTCCGCACTAGGACGGGGCATGCTCAGTAGCCAAGGCTGGTTTGGGTTACAAAGAGGCATCTTTGGTGCTACTCTATTTCAAAGCTCCAAGAAGGAGAAGCGCCTCGGACCTTCTCTAGATGGAGCCTTAAGCGGGACAGCCCCCCAAGTGCGCCGGTGCCTCCCAGTCTTGGGGACTGCGCAGGTGCAGACCGTGAGAACCAGTTCGAGAGTCTGGAGAGAGTGCGCGCGTGTGTGTGTATGTGTGTGTATGTGTGAGTGTGTGTGTGCGCGCGCGGGGCGGGGGTGTGTGTGTGTGCAGGGGGGGAGGGAGGGAGGGAGGGGAGGGGGGGTTCATAGAAGCAGCCTCGGCTGTAGCCAGAAGCAGGAGCCTTAGCGCATGGAATGTCCAGTACAACCCCAGCCTCAGAGCCTGATGTTCTGAGCACGGTTCCCAGCCCACTTTCTCTCTGAACCTGACCTAGGGGGAGTTGGCCACTTCATCATGTCAACGCGAACCTGCTGAAATAGTAATGCATGAGAATGTCAGCGCTGAAAAAGGTAAGAAATCTACCCCCCCCCAACACACACACCCCAGAACCGGACAGAACCAGAGGAGGGGAAACCTAGAGAACTGGGCAGAGGGGGCAATGGTGAGAAGTGATAAGAAGAGGGGTCTGTCTGTCTCTATGGTGGGAGGGGGGTAAAGTCTACAAACGTCCAGTTGGTACCCAGGGGACTGGTTTCGGTCCGATTCGGGAGTTGGCAACCAGGGCTTTTTTAGTGTGGCTTTGGTACTGCAAAGTCTGGAACGACCGAATCTTAGAAAAACCTCGGAGAGAGGAGGTTGGTAGCGGAGTAGAGTGGAGAGAGAAGAGGACCGCAGGGCAACAGCACCCACTGGCCACATTTACGGGGAGCGATGGTGGGGTGCAGCAGCTGCCATTGGGACGTGCTCCTTGCTAGTAGATGCATCCCCATTGGGGGATGGAGTTTGGCCCAGGGGATGACCGGGCACCGGCAGCATGTACTCTGTAAACTGGCAGCATCTGCCTTTGATTTTCGCTGTGTCTTGCTTTCTCTCTTCTACGTGGGGTCCCAGCAGCTGGGGGTTATTGGGAAGGGAAGGGAGAAGCCAGGGCTGGGGATAGACAGAATGCAATGATCCTGCATGGAGGGCACTTATTTCAAAGGCTGTTTTTTCACCACCAACTGGCCACTTGGGCAGATTTCGGGATTTGGAGGGGCAGCAGGGGCGAGCTTCTCTTCCGCAATAGGGTCGCAGCAGGTGCATTAACTGAGAGGATAGCGGAGCCGAGTTTGATGTTTGGATGTGGAGGCGGGCTGGGGAGGGTGCTTTTCGACTATGCTGGGGTCTTTGGGGGTCTCGAATCCCTGATGTGTGGGGCAGCAATAAGAGGTGTGAAATTACCAGTTGCGGTTCTCCGCCAGCTGGAAGATAGAGGTGGTGAGTGTTAGATACTTGCTTCCATGAAATTGAGAGTGGAGTGAGGGGGCAACCTGCGGTTCTTTTGGGTAGGGGAATAGAGGTTAGAGAACACTTCCCCCAACCGAGCTCCAGAGGGACCCCACAGAAGGTGCCCAAGCGTAGCAGAAAGACGCCAACATAGATTTGGAATGACTGTTGTTAAATGTGGCAAGAGTGCCCAAGCTAAGGATGGATGGGGGTTCATGGAGGAAAGAGGCAGGGTTGGGAATGTATTTCTGCGAAGAAGTGAGAAGCTTTCTTGACAAATGGGGGGATGGGGGTGGAGAAGGAGGTTGCTAGCAGAAGGGGCGAGTGTCCCCTGCTTTCCAAATGTGAGTGGGGAGCACTGGGGCTTTTTAAAGGGTGGTTGCTATGCGAGGCAGAACCCAGCACAGGATTTTGTAACTAAGCCTCCCCCGGTGGCGGCTGTTGCTGTTCTCTGGATTTGTTCTCCAAAGATTACAGGCGATATAATGATGATGATAATTATTACAGTCCTGGCATACTGAGGGGGTGGCGCGTGTATGTATGTGTGTGTGAGTTTATGTGTGCTCCAGGAGAGGGAGAGGTGGGGAAGTGACTGTCCTGGCTGAGCGCATCCCAGGTGTGGTCCAGTGCTCAGCCTGGGGAGGTGGGGGTGGTGGTGGCGGGGGATGGGGATGGAGGGTCTGGGCTGCTGCTCTTGGATGGGGAGCTAGGAGCAGAGTTAGATGGGCTTCTTGGAAGACCGGAGCTTTTCTGCCGAGGGAAAGAGCTGGGGAAGTCAGAGTGGGGAGAGAATTCGGCAGGAGATTAAAGAGTTTGAAGAGAAAGAAAAGGGGAAAGAAATCGAGCATTAGACAAGCTTTGGAGGTGGAGATGAAAAGCAAACTGAAAGCATAAAAATGAAAGAGCGGGTTTATTAATTTAATTTAATTAAAAAAAACACCAGTTACTAAAAAGTCATCTTCTGTTCCTTTTGGCTTTTCCCACACTCCTTAGGTCATTGTAGCCCAGCTCCCGTATGTATGTGGCTTCTCTGAGGTGAGGTGGTGACTTCCCGGAAGGGCTTCGAATTTGGATTCTGACTTATCCGTGGAGGCTGCCTCTTGTATTGATTAAAAATAAAGCGTTTGGCAGTGAATTTATTTTCCGTGTTTATTACCTCTGCAAGCCTGTACTGTGGGTGGTTTTGAAAGCTCCAAAAGATTGGTGGTGTTGGTGGCGGGGGAGCGTGGGGAGCACCAAAGCTTTCTTTCCCTGTCATCTTAAGACTTATGGCAGGGGAGGAGAGCTCTTTGATTAGGTGCAGGGGCACTCAAGTAATTGGCTTCCTTTAGAAAATACATCTTGGTGGCCTTGAATTTGTACTAGCACTAACCAGCTCTCTTGGAATTATTGCTTCTGTGTGTATTGGACACAGCAGGGCTAATTGTGACTCCCACAATTCTAGAAGTGATATGTGATCTTCAACATGCCTTTATTTGTAGACAGGGATCAATCATAGCTGCATTTAGAGAATAACTTGAAATCCTTAGTGTACCCTGAGGGAGTCCTATCTCCATCAGAAGCAGTTTCCCCCCTCACTCATCTTGCAGCTGACATAAAGGTAACTGATCTCCATTTGTATGAAGACTTCTTGGATGTGAGGTTAATAAAGGATTATGAAACATTTTTTTTTCTCCTTTTAACTTCTCTCCAGGTGCTCCTGGAAAGAGTAGTAGGTAATGCAAGCAGAAATGGGTGAGATGAAATGATGGGAGTTTGGGCAGGTCAGGTTGTTACTCTGCTTAAAGGAAAATGTCATTAATCAGGATTTTCCAGTAGCCAAATTGTCTTGTGCAGGCGGCTCTGGTGAGTCACAGCTTTGGCTTTAAGAGTAATTGTAGAGTGTGTATATACCATTTCCTTTTTTGATGGTGTGACTTCTTCATTGCTTGGTAGAGAACAAATTAGAATACTTTATACTCCACATCTGGGGACATGACTAGCAGGCTAAAGGGAATTCTATCTGCTCAAATACATCTGGGCTGTGGGAATTGTGTAAAGGAAAGAAAATGGCTGTCAAATGCCTCTGTTCTTTAAAACATAGTATAAGTATTTGTTTCACTTGCCTTACTTATCAAGTAATCAAGTATTAGAATACTATGAATTAAAAAGCTATATATTACAAAGTTGGACCTGCCAAGAAGATCATTTTTTGTCTTTGTAAATAATGTCTGCCCTTTCTTTTCCTTTCCTTTATCTTTCTCTATGTCTCTGAACATGAAGTCAATATGCTTTAGATGACTTAATCTACCATTTCACAAATTCACATTTCATTTTAAAATGAAAGGTGAACTCAAGAAGCAAGTGGATTAATGCTTCAAATACTGAAAGTAAATAAGTGTTTGAAATTCAAATTTTTGTATTACCAAGTGATTTTCCCAGATGAGCCTTAAAAGTCAGCTTTTGAAATGGTTGAACATTTAGTTCTTCCAAAATTTCTTTCTATATACTATACAATTATGAATGCAATATTGCTAGAACTAGTCATATACATATACTTCTGTGAGGCACAGTGGATAAACAATCAACTTCAGTTATGAAGACCTGGGTTCAAGTCCTGCCTCTGACACATATTGCTTGTTTCAGCTTATTTATTGTTGTTCTGTCATGTCTGACTCTTCATAATCCTTATGCAAGTCACTAAACCTCTTGTTACCCCCCCCCCCCCCCCCCGAATACTCTCGAAGACTAAATTTTGGAGCAGTTGCAATCTACTCTGGTAGAGGGAGTTCCTCACTGGAAGTTCTCTTTACTAGTGAAATTATAGAACTAATTGAAAAATATTTTTTTTTATCTCTTATAGTTTGTGCCTTTATAGGTACATTATTGATAATATCTTTTTTAATTTCATAAAATTTACATTCTTATAATGCATTTCCCCCATTGACATAAATATATGTTTTGTGGTATTTTATTGCTTCAAGTTTTTTTTCCCCTTCCATATTAGGTCTGAACTGATTTAAAGTATAGGCTAGAAAGAGGAATATCACATTTTCATATTAAATATTTTAAATGAATGTTTTTCAAAGCCAGCCTGTCAGTAGTTCAATCTTCAAATTAGAGTTACTTTTTAAGTTTAAAAATTGTTGGAGTATTTGCTACTTCTGTATACAATGAAATATTTTCCAAAGGTGACTATAGTAACATTAAAGAAATCTCTTTGTACTTAGCACATAGTAAATACTCAATAAACACTTGTTGAGCTAAATTGAATTGATTGAGTTATTCCATTCTGTTTTATGTACTTTTAAACCATTCATTTAATTGACTTGTGAGTATTCTGATATCAAGGTTTTGAATCAAATTTTCATCATTTAATATTTGTTGAATATCAGATATTGATATACCATGGTAGTTCATTGACTGCAGTTGAATAAAAGACAGCTATGATTCATCATTTTGAGCAGTGAGAACAATATTTTACAGTGTTGCCAGCATATTGGCTATTAAAGAATGAGAGGCTAACATACAGGTCAAAGCACAGAACAGTGAACAGTTTACTCTTAATCAGTCATAGTTATACCTTAGAGACATTTATCATTGAGTAATCACATTCATTTAACCACATCCTCGGTTGCTTAAATAGAAGTTCATTCTTTTCCAGTCTGGGATTATGGAACAAAAGCTTTATTTATGAATTTTTCAAGTGGGTATTTATCATGAAAATACTAAGTCAAATCTTTGGTGTGTATTTTCAAACCAAATCAAGCATTCATCTAATCATTCTACAAGCATTTGTGAAGTAGCTGCTTTGTGCCTAAAGGATGATAGAGGAATGTGGTTTCATACACAAAAAAATAGAGAGTTTATGATTGGATGATCTTTTTACTATATTTTAAGATGTAGCTGATCAAATACCTTCAGAAAGAAATTTCTGGTATGATTTTTCTTAGACATGGTTGAGCAATGATACACAATTTGAAGAATCCAACACTGTACTGGGTGCCTAATAATTTATTAATTTGTTCATTCCACATGTTAAGTTTAATATTCATTCATGGATTTCATAAGGCAGCACATAATGAAGAGCCAAATATTTGACAAAATACTTGTTGAAGATGTTTTTGAGAAATTTCCTGCATCCAAAAAAGTGAAGTCAATAAGGCAAAAAAGCCTAATGGTGGAAGAAGTACTATTTTTGGATTTTGAAGATTTAAGCTCTGGGTAAGTTGAAAAATAGGATGTGTGTATTACTAAACATACTACTAAAGAAATTTACCACATTTGTAACCAGAAGACCAACTCCTATGATTCTGTTCTGTGTTGCTGAATCCTTAATTTGCTTGCAAAATAAAAGTGCTCTTTTAAAGATTACTTTCACCTGTCCCAACTTTGTGTATAATTTTATCATTACTTCTAAAATCATTTTCCTGTATAGATTAACATATTAAATGTTTCCAGATGCTCTGAAGATGGTATACATGATTTAAATATTTTAAAATAATAAGTGAATATAGTTTTAAATTTATCAGTGTAACTATTTGATATCAAAACCAAAATCATCTTAGAAGAAATGCAGATAGGAATAGGAAATGGATGTGTGATTTAGATGATATAGGGAATGCTTGAATACAGAACCTTCCTCTATCCATGCAGACCTACATTCAAACTTTTCATAAAGGTCATGAATGGTGAGACTGATGCCTTTTGATAACTCTTAAGTACTTTGCTCATCGCTACTTCTTTCTCCTACTACAGAGTTTCTCTAAAGAGAGAGTTTTTAAGTTACAACACTCTATCTTAATGGTTACCTTCTCAAGTCATGTTTAAAATAAAATTTCATGGAAAAAAATGTAAAAACATACAAAGTGAAGTAGTCTTTTCTAACACATGTGTAATATTTATTAAACACAGTTTCACAATATCTGTATCCTACCTTGATGAGTTAGATGATTGCCTTCTTTAGGTCATCCTACATAATTAAAAAAAGACTCTCACAGATTCTGTGATATATCTTAAATTAAGAAGTCTTTGTGGTTATATTTGTAATAACCTTAAATTTTTTTTGAAAATTCCATCCAGATTTTTCCCTCACTTTTTTACATTTGTCCCTTAAAGATTTAATGTCTTTATTTTTTTGTTCATGTCAGTTCTATCCCTCAAACTTTTCCATGATCTTCATTTTCATGATCTTTATTCTAGCTTCAATCTGATTGCAAAATAGGAAGCTAGTATCTTCACTGTACATTTTAAATATATTATATTCAGTACACTAAGAATGGAATCTAGATGTTGCTGTATTTCCAGTCTATTCTACTTGAAAGAGAAATGTTATGTTTTCTCTAGGTACCAAGAACACTATTTCTCAAAGAGTTTCTATGACTTGTAAAAGAACAGAGGTCATTGTATTTCATCTTTAAAATGATCCATTTAAAAAGATTCAATAGAATGATACTTTAAAAAAGAAATCAAAGTTCTCAAATTTAGTCTCTGAAAAATATCCAGTTCAAAAATAACCCAATCCAAAAATGTTTGTCCCTGGGCTCCTACTATTTTTATTTGATTATGAATTTGATCATTTTTGAACTCTTAGTTTTTGCCTTGTGTTTCCTATATAAACAATTGTCAATAGGCTCTTAAAACTAGTTTCCTTACATTGAACAATCCATTTTCATTGTATTACTGCCTGTTAAAAGATGGCTTCATGACTTCAATATATTTTTACAAGAAATATTGTCTTCCTTTTTAAACTTGTCTTTCCTCCCTTCTCCAATCTAGTCTTTTCTTCCCTTTCTTTCCTTATTAATAGAATTCATCCACAAACATCCCAAACCTTCCTTGCATCACAGAAGGCATCATCCAGGAGACAAACATGTTCATACAAATTATATCTTCCATATTTCCACCTTTCAGTTAAATCTCTGGAGGTAACATTTACAATTTATTCTTCAGGTTGTCTATAGTTGTCTATGATGTTTTCTTGGCTCTACTCATTTTGCTATTCATTATCCAGGGTAGAATAGATGAGGTGCCAACACATTTTATATATACTTTGTTCTCCTATTAATGAGTCTGAGGTATCTGTGGTATTGTATGACCTCGTTCTATATTGTGCTTCATTGCTATAAGTTTATTTAATAGTCATAGTTTAGTGCCTAATTTTTTCCTGTCTGGAAAATCACAGATTAGTTTATGGATCTGAATCATGGAGGTGATCTGATATAGTAGAAGAAACATTATGGAGCCAGAAGAGTACTGAGTTATTATTCTTCCTTTGTTCTTCCCTAACTGCTATATTGTGAAGATAGAATTATCTCTTTGTTATTTCTAATGTAATCAATAAGCAACCTTTAGTTTAATCAATCAAAAACTGAAAACACCTCTACTTAACTCTTGACTAGGTAGAAGAGTTCACAAGTCAAAAGCTTCCAAAGGTGACTGCCCAGCCCTGGGTAGGGCTAAGTAATTTGGAAGCTGTGATTGGTTCCTGTGAAGAGGGGAAGAGACAGAAAGTGACATAGGAAAAGGACTATAAAAATGCCATGGCTTCCTGGATTTGGGGCTTCTTCTCTCCTCTGATCTTCTGACTTTGAGTCATTCCTGCCTTGGTGCTTGAAGAGGTGCTTCCCTTAGATCCTGTGGTGGTGAGTGGAGTGATTCCTTCCTTTGTTTTTCAGCAAGGAGGCCCTCTCTGCTTGTTGGCACATTGGTGGGATACTCACTTCAGTGCGAGTTCTGGTGAGATTCTTGATGGTCTTAGCCTCATGTGCACTGAAGGTTCTCAGTGGATTCTTCAGTGTCTCTTGGATCTTTGGATTTTGGCTTCATAATTAGGATTTTGGATTCTGATGAAATTTGCTTTCAGATTCGCATTTAATGTCTGGAGATATTAGGATTAAACTTAGGGTATTTGTAGCTAGGCAGTATTTTCTGTCTCTTTATCTGCATTTTTCCACTTTCATTCTTCCACCTCTTTGTAAATAAAGCTGCTAAATGTCATTTTGACTTAAGCTGTAATATTTTAAAATCGGTGACCACAATATTACTTTAGAACTTTTATATTGGCATAAAACCTAAATTTAAATTCTTACAGTATGAATTAGGGAACATATTTCATTTTTCTGAGCCTGAGTTTCCCAAACTCTAAAATATAGATAACAATGCAATATGATAAGTCAACTAATGTCTATTTGTTGTTGTTTTCATTTCAGGTGTGTCTGACTCTTCTTGACCCCATTTGGGGTTTTCTTGGCAAAGATAATTCAGTAATTTGCCATTTCCTTTGCCAACTCATTTTTCAGATGAGGAAACTGAGGCAAACAGGATTAAGTGATTTACCCAGGGTCATATAACTAGTATTTGAGGTCAATTTGAACTAAGGTCTTTCTGACTCCAGGCCTAGCACTCTATCTACTACAGTACCTAGCTGCCCTAAGTGACCAGTGCATAGTACTAGACTTGAATTCTGGAAGATGTGAGTTCAGATCCTGCTTTGAAAATTTACTAGTTTTATGACCCTGGGCAAGACATTTAACCTCTTCTCCATCTCAGTTTCTTCAGCTCTATAAAATGAGATTAATAGTAGTAGCTACCTCCCAGAGTTTTATAAGGATCAAATGAGATTGATTAAAAGAGATTGACCTAAGTGTTCACATATGAAAAAACAAGAGAATGAAGTATTTGCTGCCTAAATTATGGTATACAAGCAAATATGCAAATCTTGAAATACTATATAAAGTCCATTTGTTATTATTGATTGTGTTTGATTACAATTAGTTTTGTGCAAAAGAGGGCAGTCATAGGAGTTAATAGTATCTAGTTTTCACTTCCACTAAAGCCCTTATCTGATTACCCATCATGACACGAAAATGTCAGTAATTTGACAAAAGCCATGCCAACAGAGCACAAGCTTTAGTAGATATTAACAAGATGGAAAGACTTTAATTATGTACTGGGAAGTAAGTGTACTTGATGCTGTGAAGCTAGCTAAGTCTTGAGATCATCATTGGAAGATAAATTTGTGTGTGTGTGTGTGTGTGTGTGTGTACACAGTAACTCTTGAGGTAGTCTCTATTAAGGGGTGTGATCAATATTGGTGGGGAGAATGCCCATAGCAATGAAATACTCAGAATATAAGAACTAGAATGGACCTCAGAGGCTATTAGTCCAATTGTTGTCTGATCTAGAATTCCTTGAACAACATTTCCAACAAATGATTATCCAGCCTCTACTTGAAGAACTCTCATCTTATCTGAGAAGGAACTTTGTATCTCCTAGGGCAGCATATTCCACTTTTGAGTAGCTCTAGTTGTTAGGAAATTTATGCTTAAATCCATCCAAAATTTGTTTTTACAATTTTTACTCATCGTTATTAGTTCTGCCTTTTGAGATCAAGTCTAATCATTCTTTGAAGTGAGTTCTTCATAAATTTTCAGTTTTCAGTCATGTCTTTTATAAGTCTTTTCTTTGAGCTAACCACAAGCAGCTCTTCTGAGTGATCTCCATATGGTATGTTCTCTATTCTCAAAATTCTCATTGCTCTCTTCTACATGTGCCATCCTTTCTATTTCATTTAAAAAACATGATACCAGCAACTGGCACATTATTTCAGATGTTACCTGACAAGGGCAGGGTATAACAGAACTACTATCTCCTTTAGCCTTGGCATATTATTTCTCTTAATTCAGTGTAGTCTATTTTTTTACCCTTTTGTTTTTATTCTTCTATACCACATAATTGATTTCCAGTCCAATATGGCCTCCTAGTCATATATCTTTGAAGTAATCATAATAATTAATATTAATAATTCTAAGTAATCATAATAATTAATATTAACAATTCTATTATTATCCTTGAAGGATGAAAGTAGGTATTTTAAAGGATTGTTAATGAATGTTGATTTCCATTTTAATTTCTGGGGGTTTATTTTTATTTTCATCAATCAATTAGCCAATACTTATTTAATGCCTATTGTCTACAATATAATATGCTTTGAATTGTGGGAGATAAAAAAATTATAGGGATGGATAGACCAAGTGAGGATTTTTTGAGGACATGAACATGTTTGTAGGCTGCAGTGAAGTAGCTAATAGACAGGGAAGGATTAATGATAAATAGAAGAGTGGCAGTGGCAAAGGGGATAATCTATAGAGGAATATGAGATGGAATGGGAATACCTGAGCATAGAGAGGAGTTTGCCTTCACAAGGAAAAAGACCACCTCATTAAATGAGACAGGAATGAAGGAGGACATAGTGGCAGAAAGCATTTAAATGATGTGAGATGAATAGGAGGCAAGGGGGAGCTTTTAGCAAATGACCTCATTTTTTTTTCAGTGAAATGAGATGGTAGGGGGATGGGGAGCCATGACAGTTTTGAAGAGGTATGAAAAGGTTTGGAAGAGCCACCATAGTGAAAAAGACAGTCAATATGGAGTTGTCTGGGCCCAGTTGAAATTATGTAATATACATCTGTCATGGGTGCAGGCAGCCTGATGATTGTCTCAATCTTTGTTGAACATTCATGGGTTTGAGAACTAGATGATCTCTAAGGTTTCTGACACTGGATAGTACCAATGTCTGAAATATCATACTAGCAGTAATTCAAATAAAACAGAGTATTAGCAAGAAAGGGCTTTGCCAAATACATAGGTCTTTTTTGATTTCCACTGGCTATTAATGACCTTTTCCCAATTATATTATATTTGTTTTGCAAATTTTACATGTAGTTTTGTGTTCATATCCTTTTTCCTATGATAGAGTATAAAGTTCTTGAGGGCAGGAGTTGTTTCCTTTTAGTTTTTATATCCTCAACACTGTGCATAGTGCTGGCACACTAAGGGACTTAATAAATGCTTGTAACTTTCAGGATATAATTTTTGGGGAGCTAAAGTGTCAAGCACAGATACACTATTTCTGAGCTACCTTAGTTGTCCCCGACTAAATACTATTTCTATTTAAGGGCAGAGACCAAGGTTTTAAAAAACTCCTTCCCTTCCCTCTTAGATTCATCACTGTGTATTAGTTTCAAGGCAGAAGAATAGTTCCAAGGTCAAGTGATAGCAATAAAGTGACATGCCCAGGGTCACACTGCTAGGAAGTATCTAAGGCCAGATTTGGACCTAAGGGCCCTAAACTTGGCTTTCAATCCACTGAACCATCTAGCTGCCCTAGAGAACAAGCCTTTTAACCTTACTTATTCAGGATAAGCATGACCATACCTATTTTACAAGTGGGAACACGGAAGTATTGCAAAAGGAAAGGCTTTTTCTGCTATAAGACACAAACATGAGTGAGAAATAAAACCCAAATCCCTAGTGTATTGTTTTAGCTGTTAGACCATGCTACTTCTGCTCATTGGGGAAAAACACAGCATTCAGTTTGTGCAGAACTGTTCCTTTAGCACCAAGAATGAACTTTAAAACTGTGTGTTTGGAGTGCATATAATACAGTGGTTAAAGTCAAAGGCCCAATAGTCAGGAATACCCTGTTTTCAATATTATCTTGGCTTTGGTTTTCTTGCCCATCCACCTCAGGCCCATACATGGCTAGATAAATCACTTGACTGATTTATATTTTAGCTTTATTGCTGGTAAGAGGGGAACAAAAATTAATTAAATCAGACCTATAGGACTAAATTCAATTTTAGTTATAGTTATCCCTATTTGGTAAATGTTCATCAGGGAGGAAAGTGAAAAAGGTTCTTCCTACACAAGAAGCCTTTTTACAAAGATCTTTTGTATATGGGGGTGGGAAGTTGTTTAGGGGAGCCTCCTCTTCGTAGACTACTTGATTAGTTCTACAATCAACTTGATGAGATTATAGGGCATAGCCCTGTCTGGAGCAACCTGTAGAACCCCTCTCATTGAGGAAGGCTTGTATAATGATATCTTATTGAGAAGACATCTAGAAGTTCTCTGATTGGTTCTCAGTGACTGGGACTACCTCCAAGGTCATTGAGATTTAGGGGACAGACATATAAGGGTCTTCTTGGAAGAGCCCTCTCTACTATGAGTTATATAGAAGTAAGTTGGTTATAGTTTTTTGTTTGTTTTTCCTCTCTTTCCCTTGGACTGCTAGCTAATCCAGAGTGTAGTAGAGGGAACTTCATGAGGATTGTAAGGGAGGAAGGTAGAAAAATCATGAAATAGTTAATGGAGACTTGTAATAGAAGCACATAGTGAAATGAAGGTGCTTGCCCAGGTGCCCTAGGTTTCAAGTTCCTGGTGCTTTCTTCCTTTTTGTTTCCTTTTCTAAGCACAGGTCAGAGACTAGAGTTCTTGAAGATGGACTTTCCCTGCTCAAAGAGCCAGGTCACTGAGAAGAGTTCCTGCAAATGGAAGAAAGTGGATATGATTGCACAGTGTATGAAAGGAGATGCCCCAAGAGTGGACTTTATCAGCCTTGGAGATTGCACTGTGGGTAATCCCAAGCTCAAGAGTCCCAAAGTTCAAGCAGTTGGACAGTGACTTCTTAGAAAGAATATTCATTAGGAGAAGGAAGAACACCTCCAGCATGATTCCTGAAGCAGGAAGACTGGAATCTTATCAAATTCTTTGGTTATTTCTCTGATTGCTCAGATAGTATGGGTCCAGTAGAAAGAGGATTGCTTGTCCTGAAGCCCCACAGAGTATATTTACTTTCTGGGGAAGACTTTAATGGATTATTTCAATGCATTAGATGCTTCCACATCTATTTGTGAGATTTTATCAGTCTTTTCTATCTGCATTTTCTCTGATAGGGTAAAATAAATACCATTACATAACCAGTACCCATAAAGTACCTTGAGTAAGTGCCTGTGTTGGAGTTGGGAATCCTGTTCCCCATGTTTTCAGAAACCTAGACATGAAATATACCATCAGTATATTCAGAGATTTTCCTTGAGAAACTTCAGTAGGGGCAATGATCTAGTGAGAGAAAATAACCCTATTGGGCTCTAATTCCCCTACATGTCTTTGGTGCTCAACTGTTTTAGTAATGTCCATCTGTCCACTACCCTTTTTGGAGTTTCCTTGGCAAGGATACTGGAGTGGTGTGCCATTTGCTTCCCTAGTTTATTTTCCAGATTAAGAACTGAGACAAGAAGGTTAAGTGACTTACCGAGGATCACACAGATAGTAAGTGTCTAAAACTGGATTTGAACTCATGAAGATGAATCTTCCTGATGTTAGACCTGGCACTTTATCTACCATACCACCTAGCTGCCCAGTTATTGTATGTAAATTCTGTATTTACTTACCTGGAACATTTTGTATATCCCTATTAGAAGATAAATCTCTCCTAGAGAACAGGGACTCTATAATTTATTTATTTGTATCACTAGCACCTGGATCAGTGCCTACACTTTTGTCAATCTATCTACTGATTGATTAAGGTTGTGCTCTAGGATTAGATCCAGCCCATATGATCCTGGAACTTTTGGTTGGCCCTGGGCCACATATTTTAAATATCTACATCTATATGTTAAAATTTTTAATTTTATTAATTTTTTTATTTTAAAATATTTTCAATGGTTATATGTTTCATGTTTTTTCCCTCTCTTTTTCCCTCCCCCATCCTGGAGCCAACAAGCAATTCCACTGGGTTATACATGTATTATCACTCAATACCTATTTCCATATTATTCATTTTTTTGTAATAGAGTAATCTTTTAAAAACCAAAATCCTACATACTATATCCATGTGATAACTCATATGCTTTTCTTTTGCATTTCTACTCCCAGAGTTTTTTCTTTTGATGTGGATAGAATTCTTTTTCATAAATTCCTCAGGATTGTCCTGTATCATTACATTGCTATTAGTAGCAAAGTTTATTACATTCGATTGTTCCACTGTGTTTCACTTTCTGTGTACAATTATTTCCTGGTTCTGCTTATTTTGCTCTACACCAGTTCATGGAGGTCTTTCCAATTCATATAGGAATCCTTCAGTTCATCATTCCTTACAGCACAATAAAATTCCATCACCATCATATACCATAATTTGTTCAGCCATTTCCCAATCGAGGGGCATGCTCTCATTTTCCAATTTTTTTTGCCATCACAAAGAGCACAGCTATGAATATTTTTGTACAAACATTTTTCATTATTATCTCTTTGGGGTATAAATAGTGGTATTGCCGGATCAAAGGGCATGCATTCTTTTAAATGGGCCACATATTATATATGCACTCACTCTCTGAGTTCTGAATCTGCTTGTGCTTACTCTTATTCTTAGGCATTCTATTTTCCTGTGAAGAGATTACAGTCCAATTTAAATAAAAATATCAAATATCAAAAAATATCATTTTAAAATGTTTTAAGGCTAAATCTAATTAATTGTTGCTTACTACTACTTCATGGCAAGGCAGATGGAACATCAGACTTGGAGTTAGAAAAATCTGGATCAAAACCTCACCTTAGACATTAGTTATATGACCCTGGGCATATTATAACCTCTTTGTGCCTCATTTTTTTTCAACTGTAAAATGACAGTTTTGGATTCTATGGCTTCTGATATCCTGTCCAACTTTAAATCTAATATCCCATGATCCTATTATTTTATTTTATGACCCAATATGTACTATCTCAGGGCTCAGTCCACAGACAAGGTAGACTAGGCTCCATACCTGTATAATATTTATTTCTTCCATATGCCTTCAGATAAATCCTCCATCCTACACTCAGGTTCAGTCATTCCCTACTTCAGAATCACATACAAACAAATGGAACCCCCAAACTCCTGACACATCCTCAGGTGTTCCACAGCAAATCTCTCCATCTGCACCAATTTACCAGCTATTCTATGCTCCTAACTTTACACATTTAAGAATGAACTTCTCGTCCATATTCTTTAATATTAGCATCAAGTGCCCATATTAGAAATTTTAAATAAACTTGGCATCTTTTTAGTAGTATTAGGGAGCTATATGGTCTTGCTCTCTTGATTACAACTGTACTCTTTTGAGCTTGTATCATTGAAGCTTTCATAGCAGTTGCTCAGGCAGAGGATATACTTCAGGGTTCTCTGCTTTCTGTTACTGCAACCTGGTCATTTTTCTACTGCTGGCAGAGTATTTGAAGCTCTAGGTAAGGTTTGAAAATTCCATCTCCCCCTTTGCCTACAAAAATTTAAATGTCCTGCTTGTTGCTTTCTATGAGTCTTCTCTATAAAACTTGAGCTTTCACAAAATAAATACCTGCATGCCATTGTTGATTGAATTTTTGGCATTAAATCTATGTATACATAAAAGAGATATGGAAAATTAGTCTTCATATTGCCTTCCTGTGTCTTCTGCCTGAAGTAAATGCTTATCTTATGGACTCTTCATGATGGTTCTTACTGCTAGGCTTCACGACAAGTGGTAAATCCTTGCATTCTACATGCTTTTCAGGCTATGAAAACTTTCATCAGAGCTACATTCTTGTGACTAGTATTAAAGGCTCTTCACTTGAGAGTAGTGATTCTCTTTTGCCTTTTTTTGTACCTCTAGTGCTATGTACAGCACCTGAAATATAGTAGTCACTTAGTAAATGCTTGTTGATTTGCTGACTGAAAAACTACCTCTTTCTTCTTAATCTTTTTTAATGTCTTACAAGCTTGTTCAAAGCATTTGCTCTAATCAACAATAATTATATTTGGTATTCATGTAGAATTTTAAACCTCGTAAAACATTTTACATATATTATCTTTTGTAGACCTCATCATAACCTTATAAAGTAAATATTACAAGGCATCATTATTTTAATTTTATAGATCAGAAACTGAGGGTCAGATAGTTTAAGTGACTTCCAAATCTTTTTTTTTAACCTCTGACTTTCTGACTCCAAATCTATCTAATTTTTTTGTTAGCCCCTGAACAAGTATTCTTCATTATTGCCCCTTATGATATGAGATCTCATGATTCATTAACTCATCACTTTGCCTTTTTCAAACCCAGTTCTAAAACTCTTCCTCCAAGAAATCTTTTTCAATGAATTAAATGAATTTCAATGCCACATATATACTAACACACACTTGGAATACTACTTCCCTTCCCCATTCCTATTCTCTATAAGACTTTATAATAAATCATTAATATTCTATCTGAAATCTCAACTTAAAATCCAGAAATTTTGTTTTAACATTAGTGTTTTGACCAGTTTCCAAGAGGAGCCCAGATTTTCCCTACCTTTGCCCTTGCCCCAACTACTCCTTTGTTCCAACTTTTCCTCAACTCAGTCCCTGTGATTTCTTCCTGGGTACCCTGTGAAATCAGCATAATTTCAAAATGTAATGGCTTCATGATCAGAGGAAGAAGAAGATTTGAAGCCTGAATCCAACACTTTTTAGCTTTGTAACTTTGTTCAAAGACTTTCAGTCCCCAGGTCTTGGTCGCTACAGTTGTCTTAATTTTATAGTTCTTAATTTTATAATAATATTCTTTGAATTTATTATTTCAATAAATATTCAGTCACAAAGATAAAAGATAGGGGGAAAAGGATCTACTTGTGCAAAAATATTTATAGTAGCTTTTGTGTGTGTGTGTGTGGTGGCAAAGAACTGGAAACTGAAGGGATTCCCTTCAAATGGGGAATGACAGAAGTTGTGGTATATGATTGTAATGGAATACGTTTGTGCCATAAGAAATGACAAATCACAAAAAACCTGGAAAGACCTGAAGTGATGAAAAGTGAAGTGAGCAGAACCAGGAGAATGTTATACATGGAAACAGCGCTAAAATATGAAAATCAACTGTAAATGACTCAACTATTATCAACAATGCAAGGATCAAAGACAACTTCAAGGGACTCATGGCAAAGAAGGCTGTCTTCTGCCATTGGAGAAACTGATGGAATCTGAATGCAGATTGAAGTCTAGCATACATTACTTTATTTCCTTAATGATTTTTTCTCTAGTATAAACAATATGTATCTTCTTTCACAACATGTTGAACATGGAAATATATATTGCATGATAGCATATATACAATCTATATTATATTACCTATTGCCTTGAGGAGGGAAGAGGGAGAGGGAGAAAGAGAGAACAGTGATCATAAAATTTCAGAAAATGATTATTAAAATGGTATTTTCATGTAATCTGGAAAAAAATTTAAAAATAGAAAAAATATTCAGTGTGTAAGCCTTTAAAAAAGTATTCATAGATTTTCATTTTTCCATTTGCCAAATGCTGTTTCCTTTATGGATTTATTGATTTTACATATCCTTTATTCATGCACCACTTTCCTCTGAATTTTTCCCTCTGCATATAAAGCCATTTATTTCCCCCTGTTTTTTCTATGATTTTATCACCTTCCCATTTGCTGTAACGAAAGGGCTTTAGTTGTTTTAGTTCCTGTCTAAGTCTGTCAGTACAGATTTTTCTTCAACCAGTAATAACTAAAAAATAAGTCAATCAACTAAGACATGTCTGAGCATCCACTGTGTGTCTTGTGCTGTCCTAGGTATTGTCCTAAAGTTGCATCATCCTATATTCAATTAATCATTCAACAAGCATTTATTAAGTGCTGACTCTGTGCCAAGTATTAGGTATATAATTAGAAAAAATGAAACAAGTCTTGCAGTGAATCTCCTCTTACATTATCAGAAGAGACAGTGTACATATAAGTATGAAATTTATATATATATACATTTATATATATACATATAGCCCTTTCCCATATTATATATATATATACACACACACACACATATATATATACACTATGCTACTATAATGCACATATACAGTCTGCACACATATAAGCATACATATATGATGGAAAAACTTCCTCTACTAATGCATTTTAGCACATTTCTGTCCCTGTATTTTATGGTTTTAGAAAGATATCTGGGAAAATGAGCACTTAAGAGCCCTTGACTTGAACCAAGCTCTTCTTGTCTCTGAGGCAAGCACTGAGTCCACTTTCTCTCATACAAAATACCAGCACAAGATAAATACACATTCAAGGGATATGCTGGTGCCTAGGGGAAGGGAGAGAAGTAGATCAAGAATGACCTCATGTGAAAGAAGTATTTGAGTTCACCTATGAAGGAAAATAAGAATTCTGAGATGTGAAGGTGAGGAGGAAAATCATTTCAGGAATGGGAAACAGCCATGCACTGGGCATAGAGATGGAGTATCACATATGAGGAACAGCAAGGTCAGTTTGTCTGGTCCACAGGATTTGTGAAGGTAAGTAATGCAATTTAGAAAGATAAATTTCCAAATCCCTGCCCCCCCCAACTTTATAGTCTTAGTTGTTTCAAATTTCCAAAACAATTTTTCTCATCTCATTACATTTTCACCTTTTAACTTCTGATTGTTTAGACAGGCAATGTATTTTAGTTAGTTTAAGCTCTCTTAATTAATCTCTTTCTTTACATCTACTACCAGTCTTTACCCTTTTTTAAATCTACAATTAACAAAATACAAACTCCTTAGTGAAGTTTCAGATAAATCTTGACCAGGAGGTTTTCCTTTATCTCATGTCTTTATTATTCTCTGCCTCTACAGGCAGCTCTTTCATCCCATCTGCATCTACAGAGCAATATTATGTTTGATTATTTGTGTACCAAAGTCTCAAAGAGATTTTGCCCTTTACTCAACAGTGAGTACTTTGACTTTTCTACTTGTTGCTTTTATTACTTTGGTTTTTTTCCCCAGCTAACATTGTACATGGATGACTCAAATTCATGTTTCAAATCTAATGTGTCTATTTTACTTCCACTAGTGTATATAATTACTCTTTATCTTATTTTGAAAATCCTTTTCTATTCTGATGCTGGCCTTGCCACTATTGGTGTTACCTTGGGTAATTAATTTCCTCTCACTTGGTCTGTTTCTCTGTAAAATGAGAGAGACAGATTAGACATTTTTCAAGATCCCTTCCCATTTTAACATGATTTTTTTTCTGGCTGATGGCTTTTGTGACTAAATCTCCAGTATAAAAAAGCAATGATGAAATGACACTTTGATAGAAAGTAGCACATTTAAATGAGGGTGAGCTTCCATTGTCTCTATTTCAAATGCTTCAATAAGTACATGATGGTAACAAAATATTTCATAAAGATCACTTTATTTGAAAAGCAGTCATAAATATAGGCAGGTGCAGAATTTGAGAAGTAGAGCTTAGATAGCTTCAAAGCTCAGCCTTTCATTTTATTAATACATTTTAATATTTCCTTCAAACATAAGTATGATAATTTCTACATTATAATTTTCTGGTCCTATATACAGTATATAACCTTGGAAATTATAGAGAAGAAATTTTTTCAAAAGGAGAATGAAAAATATTTACCACATGACTTTCAGGCCTAAAAGATTTGAAAATTTAAATATAAACATATATGGTAGCACATCTTTTTGTTATTGTTAGTATTGTTTTCATCTCCAGCACAGAGATGAGCAAACTTTTCATAGTGTCCTCAATTTTTTGGTTCTTTTCTTACCTTTATTCCTTCCTTTCTATCTCTCCTGAACCTTTCCCAAGATTTGTGAGGATTGGAACATATTTGATCAAAGTAGACACAGTTGTACAAGCATATGGCCTAAACCTATTTCTAGTAACCACAAGGCAGCTAGATGGTACAATGGATAGAATGATGGGCCTGGAGCCAGGGAAGGTTCATCTTCCTGAGTTCAAATCTGACTTTAGATACTTACTAACTGTGTGACCCCAGTGGGCAAGTCACTTAACTGTTTACCTCTGTTTCCTCATCTGTAAAATGAGCTAGAGAAGGAAATAGTAAACTACTCCAGTATCTTTGCTAAGACAACCCCAAATGGGTTCACAAAGAGTCAGATGCAACTGAAACAACTAAACAACAATAAGGCAGAGGAAAGAGACGGCTATAGCTTCAGGTATACATGTGTGCATAGTTCACATTTATAGATATATAAAAATGTGTTTTGGGATGTGAATGAACAGATGACGAGAATGTTATACAGAATTTGTGTGCTGGCTCCAGCAATGCGTTTGTTGGATTCGTTGTTTAAAATTTTGTATGTGTTTCACACCTTTGTTGGTCTGATGAAACCTATGGCAACCTTCTAAGAATAATGTTCTTAAATGTATAAACTAAGATATATAGAATTATAAAGGAAACCAGGCATATTGAAAACTAGCTATCAAAAATTAAAAACAAGTACCAACAGATCCTAAATTAAAAACTTTTTGGCTAGTAAAACTAGTGGAAATGCGAGTTGGCTATGGGGGGGGGGGCTGGGGTGGGTGAAGGGGAAAATAAAAACATGAATCATGTAACCATGGAAAATTTTTCCAAAAAATGTAAATTAAAAAAAATTAAAAACTCAAAAAAAAACTTTTTGGCTAGACCAATTTAAGGAAGAGGATGGGAGACTCCTTTTCAATCTATGCATTTTAAAAAGGTCACAGATGCCATAAACACATGGATAAAAGAGATAACAAATGATTTTCATCAATGACATAATAAACCTATTTCCCTAATGGAAGGCTCTGTAATTTGTTTATATTAGCACTCCTGCCATTGATATCGATAGATTTTTTTTAACTTTACCATAGCAGGTGGTCTTCAAGAGCTGCTATGGCCCAATTATTTATTCCTTAGCTGCCTATATGATGACAAGCTTTTCTTGTCATAGCCATGCTGAATGTCAGATGACATATATGCAGTCTATTACTGGGTCTGGACTTGAAATCTTTCCAGCTTGGCAGGACCTACCACAGCTTGTACTCTCTTGGCACAGCCTTCACCAATTCAGGGTCACCTCTACATCATCATGAGACATGGAGGGTAGTTCTTTAGTGGAAATTATTATAAACTCATTGACTGTTGACCCACTTATTTAAATCTCAAGATTCCCAAATAGTGAAGTAATTTGGACAGTTCATGAGAATCGATTTCTCTTTAGTCAAACATTTTAGGACTTAGAAGTTTTCAAAGTGAGAATTTAATTCATTTCATTGGGATTACATACACACAACACACACATATACACAGATGCCCACACATAACACGTATGTTCCTAATTCATTCACAAAATCATAGAATATCAGAATTCAAATGACAACATAAGTTTAGTTTATATCTAAATGAGAATTTATACTGTTCTTAACAAATGATCATTTACATCTTTTGACTTTATTTCTGCTTTTTAGCCTGAAAGATAAAAATTCTAATTGATTCTACACACAAAGCTCTTCAAATGTTTGAAGATAACTATAATGTCTCCCTTAAGTCTTTTCTTTTCCAGGTCCTTAAACTTAGTTTTGTATGGCAAGATTCAGAGTCCTTTCATCCTCCTTTGCCATTCTCTTTTGGACTCACACTAATTTGTTGATTTCCATCCTAAAATTCAGTGCTCAAAACTGAAGGTAATACTCTAGCTTTTTTGACCTTTACAGAGTACAATGTAATTATTACCTCCCATATTGTGAACACCATGCATCTTTTAATATATTCTAAAATTGTATTAGATTTTTTTGGCTGCCATTTTGGACTTGACTCATATTGACCTTTTAATTCACTAAAACCCTTAGAGGTTTTTCATTACTGCTGTCTAGCCACTTTCCCTCTGTTTTGCAAAGGATACTTTGCAGAACTTTAGCTTAATTTCTATAAAATTTCTTCAGGGATGTTCCATCATTCTAGATGTTCTAGAATCTTGGAACCTGACAGCATATTATCTGTTCCTCATTTTTGTCACCTGTGAATCTAAAAAGTATGCTATATATAATTTCATATCATTTATTGATTAACATATTGAAAAATCCAGAATCAAAGACAGATCCTGTGAGCACTAAAACCGAGACCTCATCCCAGTTAAACTTTAAAACATGAAAGATCATTCATCAGGTCTAATTATCCAACCATTCCTAAAACCATCTACTTGCTACTAGAATATACAGGCATTTTGTTGCTATTTTACCTAGAAAAATATCATTAGAAATTTTTGTCAAATGTCTGCTGAAATATAAGTATGCAAATTTATAGTTATCTTAGCTCTTAGTCATTACTGGTTCTCTTTCTGAAATCAGCTTAACAACATTAATTCACTAATTGAATGATTGATTGGCATAGGATATGTGACTTCATTTATATACAGAATCACCATAAGAAATATGTTGTTAATGGAGTTTGAAATGTTCTCTACAATTTACAACCTTAGAGATGTGTCTGGGAAACTGAATTGTTAAGAGACTTGCCCAATATCACTTGAGATGGTAGAGCCAATATATGTCAGAGATGGTATATGAACTCAGATTTTTTTTGACTCAACATTTCTTGGCAAAATTAAAATACTTCTTACTCTCAGACAATTGATTATCCCTTTAATAATGCATTCTAAACTTTTTCTAAGAATGGAAATCATTCCTAGACTTACTAATCTAGGGTAAAAAATGTAGTACTTCTACCCCCATCTCCCCCCTCCCTCAAATCTAGGGCAATTTTATTAATAAAAGTTATTTAACAGTCATTATCAAGTCCTTATAGTGTGCAGCTTTAGGAACTGCAGGAGTTTCAAGTAGAGGGAATGTGGGGGCATCACAGACAAAAATTTGGAAACAAATTCTCCTTGATCCCTTAATTGATAACAATCTCCTCCTTTGTATATAGGAATTTGTTTTGAAATTTCCTTAAGCAAATATATATTCTATAACTGTCTCTGTTACTGTCTTATTCCCCAACTAGAATATAAGCTCCATTAAGGCAGGGACTAAGCTTTATTAATACTTTATTTATTTATATCTTTCCAAGCATCTAACATAATACTCTGTGCCCATTAGGTGCCTAATTTTGTTTGTTCAGTGAAATATACAATCTCTCTGCTACTGGATAGAAATATGACAGACTTATAAGGGAACTATAAAGTGTTAATCTATAGGCAAGTGTCATTTTTATAGTTTAGGTAGATTGTTATATCCTGAGTCATGATTCATAACCTACAGCAAGTCTGACATTCTGTCTAAATAGAGCTCCCAGGTCTGACGGTGATATGTGAATAGCTACTGCTCTTGTGCCTCATTCCTACAAAGACTAGTCCCAGGTGTAGATGATTTAGAAAGCTGGAGTTGAGTGGCTTTCACTGTACAGAAAGATGAGGAAATGGAGAGTACAACATTTTAATTTTGGTCCAGATTCTGAGAATCACTTCCATCCTAAGTCCTTTCAAATTCCTTCCTCTGTAATTTTCTCACTTCCAGCAAATTGCTCCCTCTTAGAGAAATTAGGCTGGCAGACACATATTTCTAACTATCTGTTTCTTCCAAGAGTCCATTAGCATAGTTTCTGGAAGACTAATGCTTTAGAAATTGTGTGTGTGTGTGTGTGTGTGTGTGTGTGTGTGTGTGTGTAAAGTATCCCTACTTCCTCACTGATTTTGTGATCTGGCCTTATTGAATGAATATTAGTTACTTATTCTTAAAGCTCAGTTTAATCATAAAGCCACAGAACTAGCCTGGCAATGTGGGTAGTGAAACAGGACTGGATTTAAAGTTATAGGACTTGAATTTTTAACCCAATTTTTCTCTTCCTGAATATATGACTTTCTGTTGTTTCCTATCCCAAAAACTCAGTTTCTTTATATGTAAAACGAAGGCTTGGACATGGTCATTTCTTATATCTATTCTAGCTCTATATCTATGATTCCAAACTCCTTAAAGAGTGGGACCCTGGCTCATATATAACTTTAATCTACTACAGTTCTTAGAATGATGTCTTCCACATAGAAAGCACTCAGTGAATGTCTGTTGATCATTCCAATAATCATATGATACATATCTAACATTAATTGCTATATATATTTTCACTTACTTTAACAATTACAGCTTTATTAATCCAAAGGGAAGGTGCCCTTAAATTTGAGATGAATCCTCCTCCACCACTGTTGCCTCAATCTATTTAGAGTTTGCCTACCTGAAGCATAACTTAAAATTAAATAGTCTGAGCATATAAAATACGTGTCACAAATTCTGCACCAAAAGACATGATATTAGTTTGCATTGAAATGCTATTACTCAGAGTTTATTTATTTTAGCTTTAAAAACAATTTAAATAAATGTATTCTGAGTGTGTGTGTGTGTGTGTGTGTGTGTGTGTGTGTGTAGTAATAGTCTGATAGCAAAGGAAAAGATTTAAAATCACAAAAAGAGGCACAAGAAATAAAAAAAATTAATTTAATGGAGAGACGAACATACATACTAACAGAGAGAGACAATGTGGTGTAGTGGGAAGAATGATGAATTTGTAGTCATAGGATTATAAATTTGGATCTTGAAGGTGTCTCAAAGGCATTTTATATAACTTCATTTTACAGAAAGGGAAACTAAGGCTAAGGGAGTTGAAATAACTTGCTCCTGGTTATTCAGGTGGCCAACATCAGAAATGAAAAGAAACAGCGTCCTCTAATTGCATTTGTTTTTCACTATAACATGAAGCCTTAGGCAGAAGACTAGATTGTCCATTCCAGCTATTCTAGCTACTAGCTGTGTAACTTGGAGTCATTTTCAGACAATAGAATCATACATTTAGGACAGTGAGGGAACTTAGAAGACATCTTGCTTTATAAATGAAGAAACTGAGTTAAAGAGAAGTTAAATGACTTGCCCAAGATCACAAAATTATAAGTGACACAGGAAATATTTGAAACCAGGTCCTCTGAGAATAAAGCCAGTTATTTTTCTGGTCTCCCATATTTCCTCAAGGAATATTCAATTCATGTGTCTATAAAATGAAAGTGTTCAATTCTATTTCTGATATAAATCTATGATCTAAAGAACTATCATTAGCTTTTAACTTGTCTTCTCATTGACCTCCTTGAAAGTTTCCAAATTTCTAGAGCACGAAGTTCCATTTTTTTCACACCACAAAATTTCATGGACTTCTACACGATAGTAGTAGGATTAGTATCTACTTACTGATAAACTACATAGTCACAAAAATCCTTTAAACAGAAATGCCTTTAAATGAATTTTTATTTTATCATAAGAATATCTACATACATTTAAACATAATAAACCATGTAGCTCTGATTTTTATTTAGTTTATTGGAAGCTAGTTTATAGATATTAATATAAATTCATGCATTCAATGGAAAACTTCTGAGGGTACTGCAGAGGCCCATGACCTTCCAGACCCATAGGTTAGGAACCCCTGGGCTAAGTCATGCTCTCCTAAAAGATGATTTTTTAGCACATTAATAATCATTGAATGTAGACAGATGATTTATTTAGATACTTATAAGGATTTGTGATCTTATCAGATGGACTATACCACTTTTGTGCCTTCTTATTCTGTATTATCATCATTCATGTCCTTTTTAAAATCTAATACTGTCAGAGCATGAAAATGATGACAATGGGGGCCTCTGGGTGGTGGGTCAGTGAATTGAGAGCCAGGCTCAGAGATGGGAGATCCTGGGTTGAAATATGGTCTTAGATACTTTTTAGCTGTGTGACTCTGGGCAAGTCACTTAATCCCTCTTCCCTAGACCTTACTGATCTTCTGACTCAGAATCAAAACATAGTATTGATTCTAAGATGGAGGTTAAGGGTTTTATTGTTTGTTTGTTTTTTTTAAAGAAATTGATGGCAAAAGGAACTCAACTATATGTGTAAAGTTAATTAACTCCTGGTCTTTTTAAAGTATGTGAAGATATATCTTTGATATTGGTGCTGGAGGTTCTACTAGAAGAGGTTATAGCAAAGCATTGGACATGCTGACAAGTTATCCTTTTAGGTGAGTCAGAGAGATTCAGAGATGATAATACATGTAAATAGGTTTAGAACAGTTTGAATGACCATATCCCAAAAGGAATCATTACAAGTAATAAGCATTTAAAAAAATCAATAAGCATTTAAAAAATTGTTACTATAAGCAATATTCTAATCACTTGAGATACAAAGACAAAAGTAAAACAATCTTTGACTTTAAGGGTTTACAGTTGCACGGGTAAGGCAATGAAAATTCAGAGGAACATGTAACATACATGCAAAATAGGGACAAGGTTCCCTTTTAGAAGAAAAGAGTAGAATTTGGGAGCACCGATCAATAATGGATCAAAGTCAACTTTGAGGGAAGTCTCTACTTGAATTTTCCAGGTATCTATGGAGTCTCTTTGACCTTGTTTCAGTCAACATTTTTCTTAATGACTTGGAAGAGGGAGGTCATATGATTACAAAATATATAAATGACCTGAAGCTGGATGGAATCAATAACATGATAGATGACAGTCTCTATTAGGGCTGAATAAATTGAATTTTATTCCCTGTACATATAAAACTGTTCAGCATCCAAAAAGCAGGACTGGCTATTTGAGAATTCACACACGCACACACACACATACATACACACGCACAAACCTGAAATAATTAAACATTGAAAGTAAATATGAAAATCATACTGTGCTCAAAATATTTCCAACTTCCAGGTGTTCTGGTGTTTGACACAGCTATTCTCAATTACTGTCTAGCAATTGGTTTTCTGCAATGTTTATTTAACTTAGACATTTATATAGGAACAGTCAACCAAAATCAGAAAGTGACATTTTTTTGAGACTTTATCATGAACTGATGAAGCAAAGTCATGAATTGGGCAAAACCCAATAATACTGCTATTTGTGACTGTGTTGGATTCTATTTTTCTCGAAAGCACTATAGTATGTCTCCATTGTAGCTAGTATTTTTTCACTAAGAGGCTCACTAAAGTTTTGGGATTCATGTGTTTTTTTGTGAATCTCAGAAGATTCCAAAAAAATCTCAATAGACTAAAACAATGGACCTAATATAACAAGGCAAAATTTAACTTAAATAAATATTAAATCCAACTTTTGTATTTAGAAATTAAGTGAGGGGGCATCTAGGTGGTTCAGTGGTTGAGAGCCAGGCCTGCAGATGGGAGGTCCTGGGTTCAAATTTGACCTCAGACACTTCCTGGTTGTGTGACCCTGGGCAAGTTACTTGACTCCTATTGCCTAGCCCTTACTGCTCTTCTGACTTGGAACCAATACCCATGTTGATTCTAAAATGGAAGGTAAGGGTTTAAAAAATGAAACCAAAGAATTTAATTGAACTAATATAAAAATATAAAAAATGCTATTAAAGTTTAAGTGGACACAATATGGACCAACAGTTTTATATTTGCCACAAAAGAACCTTTTTTAATAAAAGCACAATATCCACAATAAGGGAAGTGAGAGTCTTACTATGTTTTCTCTCTCATATGACAGCATCTGTAGTATTGTGTTACTCTTTTGGCACCATATTTTATTAGGGAAAATAAGGAGATGGAGCACACATAGGGGAGAGTAGCTAGTATTGTAAAGGGACTACATACCATACTTGGATGAAATAATTATCCTGTAAAGGAGGTCAACTTAAAAAAGTTATCATTTCCTTCTTAAGTATATGAAGGGCTCCCGTCTGGAATGTGTATGAGTGGTTAGACTTTTTCTTCTTCATCATTAATAACATAATAGGAGTAATGGATGAAGTTGCAGAGTCAGAATTCAATATTTGCTGTGAGGAAAAACTTCCTAATAATTATAGTGATTCAAAAGGGATATAGTGACTTTTGCTTCCTTTTCATTACTGAAGTTCTTCAATTGAAGGTAGGTGATTGTTGTGCTGTGGATTCCTATTAAGGCTGAGATTAGAGTAAGTAGATTCTAAAATCTGATATTCTATAAACTCTGTGATATAATTAAGGTTCAGTAAATGAGCCTTATATAGATCCTGACTGCACTGAATCACTGTTCCAGTGTGAAGATTCCTGTGATGTTTAAAGTTGGACAACATAATGGAAGTATGGCTAGGTGGTGTAGTGGATAGAGTGCTAGGTCTGAAGTGAGGAAGACTTCTCTTTCTGAGTTCAAATCTGACCTCAGCCACTTATTTTCTGTGTGCCCTGAACAAGTCACTTAACTCTACCTCGATTCCTCATCTGTAACATTATCTGGAGAAGGATATGACATATCACTTTAATGTCTTTGCAGAGAAAACTCCAGATGGGGTCATAAAGAATTGGAGAAGGCTGAAATATGAATCAACACAAAAATGTGGTGGAAAGAGAAATGGATTTGGAGTCAAGTTCTGTAGGTTTGAATCCTTTGCTACTTTCATGATGTAGCTGATGTCATTGATGTGGATTCATGAAAGTTTAGACAAGTTCTTTATTATCTCCTGGCCTATTGCCTAATTTGTGAAGGAAGAAGTTGATGTAGATCTGTGGTTCCCTAACTTTTTTTGGCCTATTGCTTCCTTTCCAGAAAAAATATTACTTAGCGCCCCCTGTCACATACTATCACCTCCCCCTTACAGTTATTCACTGCCCCCAAATGTACCTGTGGCCATCACCCCCCACCCCTGAATTGCTGCAGCACCCATCAGGGGGCAGTGGCACCCACTTTGGGAATCACTGATGTAGATGATTGCCAAGTTTCCTTCCAAGTCTATTATTCAAGGAGTACCTAGATCTAATGAGCTTTTAGTTAAATTGATTTGATTATTTTTCCCACATTTTTTTCTGTTCTGAAATATTTGTGCCTTAATTTACCATTGTGAAGTCTTCTTCACCATTTAAAAGTTTAAAAAGCAAATTCAATATTCAAACTGTTTAGATTATCCTTCATAATGCCTTCATCTTTGTTTATTTTTTGTTTAATAAAAAAAACCTTTACTTTCTGTCTCAGTAACAATTCTAAGACAGTGTAAGGTGGAAAAGGGTGATCAGATATATTAATAGGTTTGATCACCAGGGAATTGCACAATTATCAATCCCCAATTAAAGAATAACCTCAAGTCAAAATGACTTTTATGGAAGTTTATTTACAAATGTGGAGAGGAAGAGGAAATAAAGAAAAGAGAGAGAGAGAGAGAGAGAGAGAGAGAGAGAGAGAGAGAGAGAGAGAGAGAAGATAAGTAATTGAACACACTACGTAATTTGCTCCAATCCCCTAGTTTGATCCAGATCTAATTAACCCTCAGCAAGGCTAGAAAGTCAGAGGGCCAGAGGCCAGGAGGCAAATGAAGCAAAAGCTTCAGTAACAGAGACTTTTTGAAAAGGGAAGTTCCTAAAGAGAAGTTCAGGAAGATTCCATCTTTACACTCACCACATGTAGTTCTAAGGAAAAGATTTAAGAACAATCTCACCAAGGTCTCAGGGTCTCAGCTCCAGAGCCCCTCCAAGTCCAAGCCACAAACAAGAAGAGCTGCTGAGCTCACTGAACTCTTTTTTAAAGGGGCTTCTTTGGGTCACTTCCTGTGCCTTCCTCTTAGTTTATGTGTCCAATCACAACAGACACTTTTCTTAGGACTGCCTGGGAGGCAGCCAGTAAATTTTGATTCATCGCTTACTCTAGCACATGTGTATCACAGACCTCCAAACTTGTGAGTTAAGTGGAGTTGCTTACACTTTTGGTGATTAGATTTGATAATGGGCAAGGTAGATTTAATCTCATTATCACAACAGGAAAGACAAGGGTAGACAAATGGAATCAAGTGATTTGTTCAGGGTCATACAACTAGGAAATGTCTGATGCCACATTTGAATCTAGGACCTCCTTCTAGACCTGGCGCTCTAGCCACTGTGCTACCTAGATGTCCCCATATCTTTGTTTATTTTTAAAGGTTCTTTCCTTGTTGTGATTTTGTGGTTATTATTGTTCTTATCCAAGACTCTAAGTTATAGAAATTTGCCAATCTACATTGATGTTGAGAGTTTTCATAATCTGGAGTTCCCCGCACTGACAAAATCAGAAATCTGAACAAAAAAACCCAAACCAAACAAAAAACATCTCTCTCTATACCTTAACTAATGTCCTTCTTGGTTTTACTTAATTGCTTTCCAGAACATTATTTTCCACATTCTTTATTACTAATCAATAAACAATCAATTTTCAAAAGCCCATTAATTGATTTTTATATTTTACATTTTTTCTGAAAGAAATTTTGATTTTTTTAACTCTCAGAGAGTAAGGAACAAGTATATTTCAGTTTTTATTTAATAAAGTGAGAAGCACAGGTTCAAGAACAAGTTGATGCCAATTCAGTTCTACTTAATAAACATTTAAAAAGAGCTTGCTATATGACTGGTACTGTGCTAGTTAGTTATAAATAAATAAAAAAAGGAAGAATGGAAGATAGATAAATGGATGAAAAAGATGGATAAATTAAATAGTTGGATAATTGATGAAAGACAAATGGATATGTAGGTAGCTAGAAAGATTAATAGATGGATAGTTTTCTAATCCATTCACCTAATTTTTCATAGGAAGATAACTGAGAGGTAGTAATATGACCAACCAAAGTCACAACTAGTAAGAGGCAGGACTGGTTCTTAAGCACATATTTCTTGATTCCTAATCCACTAGTCTTTATATTTAGAGATCATTTAGGTGACAGGATTCTATTTAGGACCCAGAAATCAGTATGATGAGGTCTACCTTTAAATAGATGATCACATGAATGAATATTTCTACATGATCTACATACATTAGATTTACAAAGTACTTTCTTCATACATGCTAGGTAGTTTAAGTATTATTATCTCCAGTTTCTAGATTAGATTCAGAAGGGATTTGACTTCATTCAAATAACTAGGAAGTGATAGAACCAGATTTGAACCCAGATTTCCTATATTTAATTCTATGACCACACCATTGCAATCTGAAATATTAAGGAACTTAAAAGGATAAGAGAGGAATGGATAGAGGAAGAATAAGAAGGTCTAGGAAAGGGGGGCATAGGGAAACAAAACCAAAACCAAAAGAAAAGTATTTTAGAAAAAATGCCTAGAAATCAGGTATATTCATATTCCCAAAATATCGCTCATATTAATCAATGCCTACTGTGTGCAAGGTACTCTGCTAGCTGATATAGCTAACATCTAAAAACTGACAAGATATTTAAAATGTTATATTCTATGAAGTGTTATTTATCTTTTCCTGTCTGTACACATAAGAGCAAGAAAAAGCCTTCAGCACCACGGTTAGCTCCCCTATAAAGTATGAAAAGTACAGAATAGTACAGAATATAAAAGTGTAGATGATTTATACTTGTGTTGGAAGTATTAAAACGAGTGAGATTATGAGTCCATTGAAATAATGCAAACACTGGTAGAGGTTTTTCTGTCTTGTTTCCTTACAATTCAAGCTTCAAGAGAATAGGGAATATTTCTATTGTATGCAGTTTCTAAAAATTGCCTCACCATAAAATTCAGCCATTGTTTCTAGGTTTGCCCTACATGATTTCATTGATTAAATTTAATCTCTCTTTCTAGATGATAGTTCTTTAGTAATATGAAAGGAGTATGGTTCAGTGGCTGGACTTGGAGTTATAAAGAACTGTATTTGTAGCTTGTTTCCAATAATGATGATCTAGATTTCCATTAGCAAGTCTTTTAATGTCTCTGTGTCTTAGTTCTCCTTAAATGAAAATGGGATTAGTAATATCTTTCATATCAATTTCATGGAGTTGTGAATCTTAAATGAGATAATGGGGGGTTTGGGGGTGTATGAGGAGAGGGAAAGAACATGGATCATGTAACCATGGGAAAATATTCTAAATAAAATAAATTAATTTAAAAAATTAAATGAGATAATAGTGTTTTACAAATAATAAGTGCAAATTAATCATATGCATGCATATCTAACTATTATAATGGCTGCCTTTAAAACTTACGCCCTTAGAATACCAATGGTGGCAATTTCAGACCTCTTGGGATGATATTTGGGGGCAGATGGTATTTGGTATTATTAAATCATACCACACTAAAAAAAATTTGTCCAGTCTATGCTGGCCAATTTTAAGAAGAAAATTAATTTACCTGGGAAAGTCTAGGAGATAAAAGGCCAATGTACTTCACTATTTGAATTAAACTTTATTTTTATAGGTATTAATATGTCATTGCCCTGTTAGCACAATGAATTTATTCATTCTCAAATTTAATTTCTTGAAGTTTTGGTATTTAATTATTGCTGTTCTGGGATGACCTTAGAAAAACAGAGAACAGAATGGCTCTTCCCAGCAGGGGATCGCTTTGTCACTGCTTTGGGACAAGTTGTTCTTGAAGACAGATCATGAGTACTTGAGCTCCTTAGAGGAAAGGTGCTGCCAGCATAAGAGCAAAGAAGACTAAGGCTCCACTTTATCAAGTGACTAACATAGCCTCGAATAAGCATGCTAGTGCCCTCTGCTGCTTAGATTTGTCTTTTCTTTCTTTTACTGATGGTAAGATAAGTAAAAGTGTTGCTAGCTTTCAGCACTTACCAATGGTGTTTTCCCTCTCCATAAAGACAAAATGTTATTGGTTACTCCTTTTCTTCTTTAGTATTTTTATTGAAGCTCTATATTTTACCAGCTCAAGGAAAATAACAATTAAAGCTGAGCTCTTTTTAAATACTTTCACAACTGTTCTACAATTACATTGGATCATGTATAACATTTCATGGAAAGCTAATATCTTCAAGAAACAAGGACAGATTGATTATTTTTAAAAAAGAAAAACTATTTAATCTTTTAGAAAATTTTATTTTTATTCAAAACATGACTAGATGACAAAAAGTTATTTTGCTACCTGTAAATGGAAATGGTTACACAAGCAGGATTTTTTTCTTTTGTGTTTTAACTTACATAGAATGTGAGTTAACATTGCAATGGAAAGAGTCATGGATTTGGGTTCAGGAGGGAGATGAATTTAGCTCTTGCCTCTAAAACATCAGTTTTTGTAATTAAAAGCAAGTTATATACACAAACTCATTAATTATATTTCATCCTATTAAATTTGACCCAATGTTCTATACTTTGAACATCTATTTGGATTCTGTCATCCAACATATTAACTATATTTCGCAGCTTCAGGTCATTTGCGTATTTGATAAGCATGCAATCTATGCCTTTATCTGAGTCACTAATAAAATGACACAGGCAGCCTATCCATAGCATTATCTTACTCTACAGAGAGTTCATCACATGATTATTACAAAGCACTAAACATCAAATCTGTGGCTCAATTCAGCTCAGTTGAAAAAGATACATAAACTGAAAAAGAAAAAATATAAATAAATCTCTGCAAAAGTTAAATGATAAATTCACAATGGAGAAGACCTAAAAATTTAGTGGTTTCACAGATACCTTCTTGCATTATTCAAACAGAAACAACTTTTGATTTTTTTTAAATAGGTGAATTTTGTTTTTAGTACTACTTTTTTTTCTTTTTAGGGTATTATCTTTTTGACATTTGACATTTACATTTTCTTCATATATCAGATGGTTTATTATTGATAATTATAATATATCACAGTCATGACAATTGCATGAGATAATTAGATAAAATGCTTCACTAACCAAACTTTTATGCCAATGGCAACTATTAATGTTTGTATAAATCCTTGCCTTTTATGAATTGAAAAAATGTGCTTGAAATACATTTATGTTGTATGGAGACCATTTCAAGAAACTGAAGATATTCAATCTAGAAAAGAGAGAAGAGTTGGTGGGAAGATGATAATCATTTTTAAGAATTTGAAGTTTTGGCATAGGGAAGAAGAAAAAGACTTGTTCTTCCTAATCCTAAAGGGTAGAACCAGGAAAAATGAGAGGAAGTTGCAAAGAGATAAATTTAGGCTTGGTATAAGAAAAACTTCCTATGAATGAGTTATCTAAAAGTGAACTGTTTCAGGACATATAGATTCTTCCTCACTAGAGGTCCTCCAACAAAAGCTGAATGAATGCTTATTGTTGGGTTTGTTTTAGAGCGGATTTCATTGTTGTTGAGGTAAAGGTTGGGTTTGAGGTTCTTTTTTTAAGCAATGGGATTCTGTAATTACATATTTTAATTACTTCCCATTTATCCTATACATAGTTTGTTAGTACATAGTTGTTCATATGTTGTCTCCAGCACTAGATGGTAAAGCTCCTGGAGGGTAGAGACCGTTTTTTGCCTTCTTTTGCATTTCCAGTACTTAGCACAACGCCCAGCACATGTTGTTGAGTCATTTCAGTTGTGTCTGATTCTTTGTGACTTTATTTGAGATTTTCTTGGCCAATATACAGGAGTCATCTGGTATTTCCTTCTATCATTTTATAGATGAGGAACCAAGGGAAACAAAGTTAAGTGACCTGCCCTGCCTATCTGCCCTACTTAGTACATAGTGGTGCTTAAAAAGACTTACTGATTGATTGTTTATTTCTAAATGTAAAAGTCTTGGATTTAAATTTTGAATTTGATACTTAGTATCTGTTACCTTGAGCAAAGCACTTCCACTTCTCAGAACCTCAGCTCACTTCCATGTAAAATGAGAGTTTATATTAGATGATGGCAAGGTCCCTTCTTGCTATATTTTTCTATTTTCTAAAGTTCTTCAGAGTTGCTGCTTCTTATATTTTAACATTTAATTGATCATAAAATATGGGCCATCTACCTCTCTTGTATAATTAAATCCATATTCAGATTTGCCAGGTGGTATTTTTTCAAAATTTCTTTTATATCATGCTGTTCTTGTCTGGACTACTTAGTACCCTTGATTAAAGTACAATATTAATAAGTCATGGGTGGAAAGTTCAGTGACTACACCAGCTAATTAATTTCTTATAGAAAACCTTTCTCCTGAGATAATAGATATTAGGGACTATCTGTTCCCAAGTTCTGGACACTATGCCTGCCTCAATGTAACCTAAGTTTGCATTGTTGTTTGTTTTTGCTGTTGCTGTTGCTGAATCAAATGCAATCTGGGCAACTAGGTAATTCAGTACATACGGTGCTGGGCCTGGAGTCAGGATGGTTCATCTTGGATTCAAATCTGGCCTCAGACACTTACTGGTTGTGTGACCCTGGACAAGTCACTGACTCCTATCTGCCCCAGCTTTTTCATCTGCAAAATGAGCTGGAGAAGGATATGGCAAACCTTTGCAGTATCTTTGGCAAGAAAACTCCAAATAGGTTAATGAAGTGAATGAAGGACATGACTGAAATGAATGAACAATCTATGTAGTTGACTAACCCCAGATGTTTTTTCATATTAATTGATATCATATCTTCCCATCTCATATTCTCAAAATTGACTTTTTTTTAACCCAAGGGTCAACATTTATTAAATTTCATCTTATTAAATTTGGTCCAGTGTTCTAACCTGTGAATATCTTTTTGGAATCTGACTGTCATCTAATCTGTTAGCTATATTTCCTAGTTTTGTGTCATTTGGACATTTAATAAGCATGTGATCTAAATCTTTATCTGAGTCATTGATAAAATGACTGGTTGTCTTTCTATGGTATATTATCTTATTCTTCAGAGAATTTGCCACCTGATTAATACAAAGAACCATGCAACAAATCTGTGGCTGAATTCAGCCTTAGTTGAAAACATATATAAACTGAAGAAGAAAAATATCCTCAACCCTCTGCAAAAGTTAAATGATAAATTCATGATAGGGCATTATAGAGCTATAAATTTTGCAGATCCACAGATATATTTCCTTGCATAACTAAAAACATAAACAACTTTTGATCTTTTAAATAGGTGAATTTTGTTTTTAGAACTTCTTTCTTTCTTTCTTTCTTTCTTTCTTTCTTTCTTTCTTTCTTTCTTTCTTTCTTGGGAATACTCTTTTTGACATTCCAGATCCCAAGTTTTCAGTACTATTCCAAGCTAGTCAGCTTTCCCAACATTCTACCCCACCAAAATTTTCTCTCCCCTGATTACTTCATGCTGGGGACTTTTCATTTTTTTATTTCTCCCTTCATCTAATAAAAACAAACAACCTATTTCTTTTTTGTTGTTCCTTCAGAACACTACTCTGCTAACAGTTATGATAAATTAGTTTTAATTATGTTGTGAATACCTGATAATGGTTTAAACTTATATGCTTTCATTTTGACAGGTACATGTTTTAAATCGAAAGGAGAGGTAGAAATTTGAGGCACAATTATAGACTGGTAGGTCAAATAATTTGGGCTGAAGGCTCATTTGTATCTCTCAAATCTCCATTGGAAGTTTTGTCATTGAATGTGTAACCTTGGCCAAGTCACTTTTCTAGTTTCTTTATGTGTAAAATGGAGAGTTTAGACATTCTTTAATTCTATGATAGGGCTAACTAGAAGTCTGTTCCCTGATGAGAATAAGAGGGAGGTTAAACTAAGATCATTGAAGATGGGAAATGATGTATAGAGTGATATGAGGCTGGCTTTAAAAAGTTGGACTAACTAGGAAACTGAGACCTTTCTAGGAATACCTGGAACAGAAATGAGAATAAATAACATAAGGCTGTATCATCATAATGATAACTTACATTTATCTAACACTTTAAGGTTTTCAAACCACTATGCAAGTATTATTTCATCCTCCCAATGTCACTAGGAGGTAGGTGGTATTATTTTGATTTTCAGTTAATGAAATTGAGACAAAGTCAAATAACTAACAAGTGGTGTTGATTAGATATAAACTCAAGTCTTTCTGACCACAGGTTCAGAACTCTGTCTTCTTCATTCCTCATACCACTTAGTTGCCTAATAATTATGTATGAAGGGGAGAATTCCCATGACTTCAAAGGAATATTCCAATAAATCAACCCTGCTTCATTAGTAGTAGCTGAATACTGAAGTTAAGAGGTTGAAAGAGGGAGAAGTGATAGTGGAAAGGGCATTGGATTCTGAGTTATAAGACCTGGATTCAATTTTGGTCTCATACTATTTGTATAACCTTGAACCCAAATAACTTAATTTGTTTGGACCTTGTTTTTTCTTTATTTGTAAAATATGTATGATGATGTTTTGTATTTCTTAACTTCAGTGAATCATTAAAGCTGAAAGGCATAATAGAGATCATTCAGAAGAACTTGTATTTATTACAAATGAAGTCTTGAGTGTTGAAATTATTTGCCTTGTCAATCTGGCAATAAGTGCCAGAGCTGGATTAAAATCTCTATTAGTTTATGGTAATCTTTGTGAGGAAAATACTTTGTAAAACTCAGAGAATTATATAATGTGGGTTATTTTTTTTTTGTTCACAGTGACCTAAGAAAAAACAGTTATTTGACTAAGTGGAAAGTATTCATCAAAGTCTCTGTTATAGGAATTTTTGATGTCCCCTTATTTGAGACTTGGGGTCATTCCTCATGAAATTTTTGGTTACCCAAAAGTCTATGTTAGTATTAACCTCACCCAAACAAAAACTGCCCCATGGTATGTAAAATTTTACTTCAAATCTTTAAACATTCTTTGGATAAAAAGCCAGATGAAGGATTTCAACAGCCCTTGAGACATTGGTGATATGTAAATCCTCTTCCATCAATTTGTGAGCCCTCTAAATATAGTTTATCTGTAAGCTGACTTAGTTTACCTATATAATTTGTTCAATGAAATTTATTTCCTTAGGAAATGTGTGAAATTATGACTCTAACAAGGTTATTTAACTTTCATAATATCAAAAGAAGTATGAAATTTTATATTTATCTTCTTTTTTTTTAACTTTGATAACCTACGAGGAATGTATAAACAAGATAGACATGATCTTGTCTAAAAGAGGACTTGTTAGAATCCTAATTAGGATTTAGGTTTTCCCTGAGTGCTGAACCTATGATTGAACATAATGATAAAATCTAACATTTTACCTTTATAAGTTCTGCGTTATGGTAAATATATATTTAGCAGCAGTTAAACAACACAGAGGCATGATGTGGTCAGAGCTGTACATTAGGAAGATCATTTAGGATGCTTTCTGAAGGATGAATTCAATAGGTGAACTGGAGGCAACAAGGATAATTAGGAACTATTACAATTGTGTAGTGGAACAGGGATGAAGGCCTAAACAAGAGTAATGACTACGAGTGGACACAAAGGACCACGTTTAAGAGACATACGAGAAGTCCAATGAATAAAACCTACCCAAAAATTGGCTGTGAAGAATCCAAGATGATTCTGAGTTTTTAAGTTTCAATGATTGGGAAAATGTGGCATTCTCAAAACAAACAAATAACCATAGGCACACTTGCCAAGAAAATCCCAGAAACTATATGATTATAATAATAAAACACTTTTCACACAAATAAAGTCAGATCTAAACAATTGGAAAAACATCAATTGCTCATGGGCAGGCTGAGCCAATATAATAAAAATGACAGTTGTTCCTAAATTAATTTACTTATTCATTGCCATACTAATCAAATTACCCAAAAAAATTATCTCATAGAGCTAGGAAAAAAATAGGCACATATGAAGGAATGCAGTTTTTATCTTGAGGAAAAGATGAGTTCATTTTGGTTATATTGAGTTTGAGGTCCTGATCACAGGGCATATTATATTATCAGGCAGGAGAATGGATCTGAAGGGCCAAAGAGAAACTAAACTTGGAGGTCTCTCCCCTCACTTTGTCCCTGCCTCTTTCTTATCTCAATGCAAATGAACCTCAAATATAAATATGTATATTTGAAATTTTCTCTGTATATGCTTATGTACACATATGTTTACATTTGAGATTCATCTGAATAGAGGTAATAATAGAATCCATCAGAATGGAGGAAATCAGCAAGGACAAAAGTATCAAAAACTAAAAAAAGGATGAAGACAGATAACTCCTTTGAGGGATACTCATAGTTAAAGGGTATATCAAATGAAAACAGACAAAAAACAATTACTTACATTTATTTGCATGTTCATATTAAGAATACATAACTTTGTGATAGAAATCTAGACTTTGTTAGGTGCTGTATTTCATTTTAAATTAAACTATAATCAATCAGTTCTCATGTAACAATTGTGAAGGATCTAACTATACTTTAGGGGAATGCCTCATTTCTCTTTGCCATTAGCCCCTGCTCAGGAAATTAGTCAATTAATAAACATCTATTAATTCCCTGTGAAAATTAGTCATTCCCAAGCTTCTGAGAAAATACTGTGAATGATCTTATGATGAAAGAGTTTCATTAATGTCCAACAGTCCAGGACTTAATCCCAAAGTCAGGCAGGAATCTTCACTATAAAATCATTTTGCGAAAGCTTTGCCACTGAAAAGGCTTGAATAAAATTGGGACCCAATCTAAAGTTATTCCAGTGAAGAAGGTGAGAAGGGAAGATTGGCTTAGAAAAAAGTCACAGATGCAGCTGGACAAATTCAAAGTAAAAAAGGTAAATACAGACAAAAAGAAGAAGGGCATAATTCAGGTCACAGATTCTTAACCTGTAGTTTGTGAATTTTTAAGAAATATAACTTAAATAAATAAATCTTACTAAAATGTGAATAATTACATTTCGATATAATTGATTCCCTTGGTATTCCCAAGTATTTTATGTAGTTAAAACCCTATTTTGAGAAAGGGGTTAATAAACTTTGCCAGACTACGAAGAGTACACAACCCCCAAAATGTTAAAAATCCCTGATCTAGATGGAAATGAAACAGAGGGTGCACTTTGACTTAGCAGCTGCTTTAGAGCTGTCTTCATATTCTAGAGGAAATGGGACAGCTCTGACCTTTCTCCATTACTCCTTGATGAATGGCAGCTGTTGCTCTGGATCTTAACACAAAATCATTATTACCTTCCTGCTCACACTTTTAAAAAAAAGTTGGGGCGTTTTTAGTTTCCAAAAGAGATGCTCTATGCTACCATAGAATATAAACCTTAGAATTAAGCATTAAGAAATCACCTTTCCTATCTCCTTGAATTATTTAACTCCCTAGGATTAAATCTTAAAGAATGACTTTAACACTTTAAATTCATGTAGGGCTAGGTTTAATTTTTTTTTCAAATGAGGCAACTGAGTCTGTTAGGTGGCATTACTACATAATAAAAGCTTTATCTCAACTTGAATATTCTAGAATTTTGACAAATTAGATAATTTAAAAAAGGAATCAGTTCTTTACTTTGCCAATTCTATAATTCAAAAAGTAAACATAACAAGTTTGCCCTGTAAAGGTGGGGTTAATCAATCAAATAAATATATGAACTAGGTGTAAAAGCCTAGACATCTCTACTGAATGAATCAAAGGTATTTTGACTATGTGGGACAGAAAATGTGTTGGTATTTGCTGAACAAACTCAATTATGTCTTGTGAATCTTCTGTAAAATGGAAAGTTTGTCCTAAACCCAAGCATTTGGGTGCCTGCTTGGTAGCCTAGAGGAGGTAACAGTTCTAGCCAAACCCCTGAGATAGATTCCCTGGGAAAACGAGGAGGAAATTCTAGCTTTGTGACTCTGGGCAAGACATTTAACTCCTATTGCCTAACTCTTTTTGCTCTCCTGCGCTGGGAACCAATATATATTATTGATTCTAAGATAGAAAGTTTTTAAATTAAATTTAATTTTTTAAACTCTTACCTTCCATCTTAAAATCCATACTATGTATTGGCTGCAAGGCAGAAGAGCAGTAAGGGTTAGGCAATGGGGGTTATGTGACTTGCCCAGGGTCACACAGCTTGGAAATGTCTAAGGGCAGATTTGAACCTAGGACCTCCCATCTCTAGGCCTGGCTCTCAATCCACTGAACCACCCAGCTGCCCCCTATAATACATATTTCTTGAATTGAATTGAATAGCATCTCTGATATGATCTGATTTACTGAAGCAGATCTATTTTGGTTATTTTATTCTTTCTACACATTATTGTATATTGACATTTTAAATGTGTTAGTTTAGAATATGAGGCAAGCCTTATGGGTTGAGATAAGCATTTCCCTAGTGAATGAGGAGCTGCCACACAAGATTTTGTATTACTTCCATATTCTTTCAGTTACCAGAAGCTTTATGAAAATGCTTCAGAAAGGAAGGGAAGAAGGAAGCTTTTATTAAGCACCTACTATGTGCCAGATACTGTGCTAGGCACCTTTACAAATATAATCTGATTGGATCTTCATAACAACCTAGAGGATAGGATATCTAATTCTTGCTCCTTTGCATTTCAGGAACTGCAGTCAAAAAAGTTTAAGTGACTTTCTGCAGGTTAATACAACTGGTATCTGAGCCATATTTGAACCCCGGTCTTCCTGCCTCCATGTTTAGCACTATAACACCTAGCTGCCCTGGGAAAAGAACTTCATTCCTAGTTTTTTAAAACCAAATTCTTTTCCTGAGTGTCTGCCATACCAAGGTCAAACTCCACAGATTTATAGCTCTCAGAAAAACACTACTGGCTTTTTTTTTAAAACAATTTAGCTAATGTAGTCTGGAAAGGATTCCTTGTTCATTTTCATCTTCTATCTAAAGCAGTTCCAGAGCTTTCTGATGAGCCATATTTTTTAGTGTTACAATTAAGTAAAATACCGTAGATTGTACCATATGAATTAGTAGTTAGAGAATTCCCAAGGATCATCCAGGAGTCACCAATTCAATGCTGAGAGGTCACTAGTTTTGAGACAGGGCTGCTGTTCTATTAGGTGTTCTCTGAAAATAATATATGAATTGGAATTGGTGAACTTTGAGCCATTATAGTTCTTAAAGCTCTTTAACTGCTAAGAAACAGTCAGATTCCATTGATTTGGCCACATTCCATAGTTAATAATTACATTCTTCTTTCCTAAGTTTACATGAACGTCTGTGTGTAACTGGCAGCTCATTACCAAAGCTTTAGGGTCAAACAGACCAGATTCAGACTTGAGAGCTTCCTCACAATACACAAAAATAATCTTGATACAGTCCTCTGTTTGGCATTTAAGCTTTTAATGATCTCCTCCATTCTGGTCTATTCACACTCTGCTCCCCTCTGTACCTTCTGTGATCCAGGTTCTACTAGCCTACTTGCTGTTCTTAGCATACACATTCCATCTTCTAATATGTGCCTTTGTGTTGGCTGTTTTCCAGACTTGGAACACTTTCTCTTCTTCATTTCTTTGGTTCCCATTAATAATAGGCTCAAATTCCACCTTCTGAAGGAGGCTTTTGCAGTCAGTCCCCCCCAAGGGCTAGTGCCTTTCCTTCTGAGAATACCTCTTATCTGCCTTGGTTATATCTTTTATGTGCTTAGTTATTTACATGTTGTCTCTTCCAATAGAATGAAAAAAATTTTGAGAACTGGGACTGTTTTTACTTTTGAATCATCAGGGAAAGTGCCTGGTACATAGAAAGCACTTAGCAATGCTTTTTGATTGATTAATTAGTTTTTAGCCCATTTTGCCCCAACTAGAAACCTCCCTGAGAATATAGTAATTTAATTTGTTTCTAGCTGTTTCCTATGGTTAATCAGTTTTCCAGGAAATATCCTCTAGTTTATTTAACCCCTTTCCTCATGACCTTCAAACTCTAAGAGAATAATCACAAAAATAGAAATATACTCTCTTGTCACTTATTGATCACTTTTAAACAGAAGGAACTTTTGGTGCAGGACTTTTTTCAGCTACCCAAATTCACAAGGATGATTTCCTATATGTCAGCTTTGCCTTCTCTGCTTCGCATAAATTCACTGATACTACTAACACCTGCATTTTAATGGGTGAAAACAGTGATTCCTGAAAACCCACTGTTTGTTTATTTAGACTCTTCTTCATCCCTTCATAATGTGTTAGAATACGGTCAAGGAGACATTTTGTACAAATAACACTCAGATATAGAATCATTCTTTTGAATAATTTTATTTAGAATTATTTTTGTAATTCCATTTTTTTCTGATAGACTTAAGGTGAGTTAGTCACAGTGTCAGAAATAGAAATACAGTGTTGAATTTAGTATGCCCTTTATTAGGTGACACCAATCATTCCAAACCCCTAACTCACTGCTACATCAATTAAAATTATTGTCTAAATCCATAACATTTAGAACCAAAATTGAGACATTTTTAATGAAAATATCCATAATTTCCAATTCACTAAATGACTTGTTCCTTAGTTCTTTTATTAATAGCTCATGTCTTTAGAAATGAAAAGGTAATATTTATCCACTTTAGAATCCCTGAAGAAATGGAATTATCTAAACACCATATTATAGCATTGCTTAGAAATTCAATGGTCATGTTGGTTCTCAATACTAAAGAATATTGGCCTCTTAAAATTCCAGTTGAATTATGGCATTAGGGAAGGAGAGACAGAATGGCATGGTGGGAAGAATTTATTTGATTTGGAGTCAAGACCTGGGTTTGAATTCTAATTACATTACTTTGTTACTTGAGTAACTTTGGGCAAATCCTGTAATCTTCCTGGGCTTCAATTCCCTTGTGAGTACTAATGTCAGAGTATATGGTCTCTCAGTTCTCTCCTATATCTATTTTTTCTTTTTTCCTTTTTTCTTAAGGCAAACAGGGTTAAATGACATGCTCAGGGTCACACAGTTATTAAGGATCTGAGGCCAGGTTTGAACTTGGGTTTTCCTGACTCGAAGACGAGCACCTTATCCACTGTGCCACCTACTTTCTCTTTAAATCTAAATTTATAATCACAGTTATATATTACAACACTAGAATATATACATTTTCCCTAGGGTTGGACACAGTCATAAAAGAGAATAAATGGATGCTCTGGGAAAAAGAAAGGCTGAGATGACTTTGAAGGTTTGACCTTTTTACCATGAATGCAGGGGAGAAAGTGATGTTGTACAGGGATAGAAGGAAATGTATCTGTGGACTGTCCACATGAAATTTTGAATTCCTTTTATGAAACTTGTATTTTCTTTGATATCTGGAAAAGATACCATTACAGTTTCATGGGTAAGGGGAGTAAAGTTGGGTTTATATTCAGAAAGATATGACATGCTGCAAATGTCCCAAGCCTCTGAGGAGTGAGGAAATGGAACTGGGGGGGATTTTGGTGTTGCTCTAAATCTCAGTTGGGCCACTTCCTACTGCACAGGGCTGAAAGAGTGGCTACTTCATTCCAGTGACTTCGGAAAGACACCCCCTTCTCTCCAATACAGAGACAAGATCCTGCTGTGTTTGCTGGAACCCTTCTTGTCAAAGATGACAGTAAAATGGCAAGCTGAAGCTATGTTCAAAGTGTTCCCAGGTTCCTCTGGCAACCTGCTTGGCTATGTTACAGAAAAGACATTGGGCACCGTCAAAATCAAGGCAAACGATATACAGCTATAATGATGGGTGCTTCATCAGCATCAAGCCTACATGCCAATCATAATGCTATTAATGCAGCTCAGCACTGAGAGACTTTTCTCAGTGTTCAGAACAATGAAGCCTCAAAGGAAATATGCTTGGTATTACACGTAATCATATGGAAAGGATCTTATGTTTATGCAACATCTTTCTGCAAATAGATTTAAGTCCTTTATTAGCATCTCCAATTCTTTATGCATATACGTGACTGAATACACTCACAAATAAATGTGTGTAGATAGATATGTATAAATGTATATATGTGCATATACACACAAATATATACACACATATACTATATACACCTTGTTCTCTCTCTCTCTCTCTCTATATATATATATTTATATACATATATAGTATGTATGTGTGTGCACAACAGCATTGTCAGGAGGACTTGCCTTCAATCTATTTTTGATACAAACTACAAACTGATTGTATGATCTGGGGCAAGTCACTTTAATTTTTATTGTCCCAGAAAACTAATTGTGGATCAATCACCAATCTGAAGAGTTAGAGAGTATTTCCATACCAACAACCAAGAAAGCAGAGGTCTGGAATATATGTATTTTCTTTTCTTTTAAGGTAACTAGAATCCTCTGTTATTTCATTTTTCTTAAATAAGGGACAGAGACACAGTGAATAGATTGCTTCTCTGAGGTAACAAAGTCAGTGATAAATGAGCTACTATGATTTTATAGGATCACAGATTACAATCAATGAACATCTATTAAGTGCCAACTATATGCCAGGCACTGTGCTAAACCTTGGGATAATTACAATAATATCAGCTGATGTTAATAAATGCTTCAAGGTTTCTAAGTCATTATCTCATTTGAACCTTACAACAAGCCTCTGACATTGGTAATTGCAGGTATCGTTATCCCCATTTGATAAATAAGATTGATGGCCAGAGAGATTAAGTGATTTATTTAAGTTAACATAAGGAATAAATAGCAGAGTGGGGTTCTAACTAGATTTATCAGTCCAAATTGAGCTCACTTTACATTTTCCCACATCTCTTCCTCACATTCAGGTTTCAATACTTTGTTATAAGAATCAGTTAAATAGTAGAATAATCCAGTTTTAGAGCTGGAAAGGACTTTAGCAACCATCTCATCCAACCAAGAACTGCTGACTATGGCCAAACCTTTTATTTTTTTTGTGGTAGAAATCCAATTCTGGGCATGAAGATATATGTTGTTGACTGAGGAAACCACGGGTTCTCCACTTTTTTTGGCAATGTGCTCAAATCTTATGAAATAGTATTTTCTCTTCCTTGATATATTTCAGTCAAGGAAATTTAAAAAAAACATTGACACGGTTTTCCCTTTAGCATTAATACAGTCTTTGGCAAAATATTAAATGCGGGACTATCATATAAACCTTTGAAACAATTTGTTAATAAATAAATTTATTTTTTAAAAGTAAATTCTATATCTTTTGTTTTTAGTATTCAAAGTGTCCTCTGTATTCCTTTTCTCTCCTAGAGATAAGTTCAATAGAACAAAGAATATTTTTAAAAGAAAAAATAAAAAGAAGAGAAAAAATCAGTAAAATCAATCAATATTTTTTTAAAAATTGAATATATATGCCTTGTTCCACATCCGTCTGCTTGCCTGCCATCTCTTTGAAGGATCTGGGTAGGGGGAGGTATCTTCTCTATCTTTTCTTTGGGTCCATTCTTGTTCTTTGTAATTTTTCAACATTCATTTTTAACTGTTTTGTAGTGGTTGTTCTTCAAGTCAACAAGCATTTACTAAGTACCTATACATGCTAGGTAGTACGTATTTATATTGTTTTAGTCATTGCATGTATTATTTTCTTGGCTCTGATTACACCACTCTACATAAGTTCATTTAAGTCTTTCCTTGCATTTCTGTATTCATAGTATTTGTTTCTTAAAGAATAATAACATTCTATTATATTAATATATCACAATTATTTTTAGCTATTCCTCAATCTATGTGCATTTGTCTCTATTTTTTAGCTATCACAAAAGTACTACTCTAAATATTTTGGTATATGTGGAGAATTTCTTAATAATGAACTCCTTGGCATATATGTCCAGCAGTAAAGAGAATGGACATTTTAATAATTTAATTTTCATAATTCCCAATTCCTATTCATTCATAGCTCCTAATCACTTAAGCTTAGTGAATCTCCATTTCTCTCTTTGCACAGACTTTCCATTTTGCTTTGAATGCCACCTACCTCTCAACTGTCTCTTAAACTCGTTGGCTTCCTTTAAGATTTAGCTCCTTTCCAATGGGAAATCTTTCTTGATTGCTTGTAGTTGTTAATGTTCTCTTCTTCAAATGATCTTTTTTATACTCATCTGTTTCTCTCCTTTACTCTCATCTTTTGTGAAAAATGAACCCTTCTCACCAGTCAGTACTTTGAACATGTACCTTTGATCCCATTTTCTCCTATCTTTTCTAGTAGATTGCTTCTTTAATCATCCCCCATCTCTCTATTATTTAATCTCCCTTTTTCTATTGGCTCCTTGCCACTCCCCAAATGTGCCCATTAAAAAACCCTCAATAGATCTACCATCTCCAAAATCTCTTGTACTTTGTCTCTTTTTCTTCTTCAGTTAAAGTGAAGGTTTTCTGTAACTCTTGTTTAACTTCATTAATCTCATTTCTCAACTCTTTGCAAATTGGCTTTCAATCTCATCGCTTATTAAAAACTGCCCTCTCCCAAGACAACTCCTACCTTTTAATCGACAAGTTTGATTACTCTTTCTTAAACCTTTATTCTCCCTGACATCTCTGAAGCACTGGGCACTTGGCTTCCCTCTCTGGATACTCTCTCCTTTTCAGGTTGTCACATTATTCTTTCTTGATTCTGTACTTGCTTGTCTAACAGTTCATTTTTAAGATTCCTTTCATGGATCTTTATTTAGATCCTTCTCCCTTAGGTGTATAGAACTCCTGTCTTTATTGATTAATTTCATTGATTCCCAAGGGTCTATTATTGTTTCTTTTCTGATGACTTTCAAATCTTTAAATCCAGCTTTAGCCTCTCTCCTGAGATCTAGTAAGCATCATCAGCTGCCTACTGGACATTTCAAACTGGATGTCTCATAGTTATCTGAAACTCAACATGGACAAAATTGATCTCATAAACTTTCAGTTTTCCCTATTTCCGTCCAAGATACCACTATCCCTCTAGTCTCCCAATTTTATTATCATGCTATTATCTCCATTTATCAGACATGTTCACTCAGTTGCCAAATCTTATAATTTCTACCATTACAATACCTCTTGTATCTTGGCTTTGTCTCTACCGACATAGCATTCAATCTTGTTCAGGCACTCATTGTCCTCATGGCTGTTCTACTTTTACTCAGTAAGACTTTTTTATGATAAAGTCCATATTCCCCCATCTCTCTGAAGTTCACAAGGTCCTTATCTTTCCAGCAGCAGTGGAGAAGGGTCTGAGACCAAGGCTGAATCTGAAGTTAAGATTGAGACCAGAGACAGAGCCCTACCTAGTTTGCTAAATCCCAAACTATTTCCCTTCAGGGCTCTGACTGGTAGACTTCTACTCTAAACTGAAAGATACTCAAGTCTCTGATGTCAAACTAATTTCTTGATTTTATACAAGCACCACTGGGCAAAACCAAGTCCTTCAACCAATATGAATAGATTTCACATTCAAAGTCACCTAAAAACATTGGCGGATTCTAAAATGATCAAAGAGTTCTCACACAATTAAATGACTTTGAATTATTAATTAAAATATAGTGGTATTCTTTTAAAATATTATTTATTAAGAGCATCTTGCAAGCCTTAAAGCACTATAATATTAGCTACTTTCATTATACAATTGCATGCTGTAAAGTTAGTATAAACTTTAATCAAAGGGATCCTCCTCATTGGGATCCTATTCAAACATTTACATTGTGTAGTATATATGTATGTTCTGACTTCTGAACTTTTTGATTCTGATCCTCTGCTGGTCCAAGTGAACATTTTTTTTTGAGGAAGCTCTGTCACCCAGGAACTAGTATGATTTTTTGAATTCTGAGGAAAAAAAATCCCTTCATCTGAAAAAAACAACACTATTAGTCAGTGGGTGCCTGGCCACAGCATGACAAATAGCATTAGTTCCTAGGATCATAGAAGTCAGGCACTTTGCAACCCTTAGCACACTATACGAACTTGTCCACTTACTATACAGTCAGAACATCTTTTCAAATCATTAGGTCACCACTATATATCAGGAAAGAAGACAGTTTGTAGAGCACTAGGAACAATGCTGGATTTAGAATTGGAGGACCTGGCTTTGAATCTTGGTTCTGCCTCTTACTACCTATTGTTACTTTGAGTAAGTCCTTTAGTTGCTTTGTACCTCAGTTTTCTCACCTGTAAAATGAAGGGCTAGACTAGATGACCTCTGAAGTCATTCCTAGCTCCATATTTCTGATCATTAAAATAATTCTTGTGGGGGAAGGGAAGCGAGGGAAAGTGAACAAGAATTTAAGCAACTACTGTGTATCCGGTACTATGCTAAGCACTTTACAAATATTATCTCATTTATTTATTTGAAGAAGTAGTCTTTGCCTAAATATTTTCTCCCCTGGCTTTTCTCTATTAACTATGTTGTCACTAATGCCTCTATCAAAATGCAAATTATACCTGGTTGCTCATATCATATAGTAGAAAAAGGGATGAATTTGGAGTCAAAGAACTTGGGTTCAAATTCCATCTTCATTACTTACTACCTGAGTGGCTTTGGGCAAGTCATTTAAAATATCAGTTTTTCAGTAACTTTACATGTGAAATTAAAGGGTTATATTAGACATAGCGAATGTCTTTTTCAACTATTCTTATATGAATATATATTTATATATGTATGAATGTATGCATATGTAAGTATCCATGTATACATTTTGGACAGACTGCAAATGAATATGTGTACACATTTATAAAGCAATAGCTATATAAATATGGATATCTACATTTATATTTATATACATATGTGTATATGCACAGATACACAAGTGTACATATAGATATGTGTACATGCATCTAATGCATGTTATGAAAATATGTCTTCTTTTATAACAGGATAAACATGGAAATAGGCATTATAAGATAGTTCATATACAACCTGTATGAGATTGCTTGCTGTCTCAGGAGGAGAGAAGGGAGGGAGGGAGAGAATTTAGATCACAAAGGTCAGAATGATCTGGATACATATACAAATACTGATAGATGAGTTTCATAGGGTATTTTTTTTTAGAGAAACTTTTTTTTCTAGATTACATGTCAATGTATTTTTTAGTAGTCATTTCCTGACACTTTTCAATCCATGTTCTCTCCTTTCCATCCCTACCCCTTTCTCAAGATAGCAGGCAATAGAGGTTGTACAATTGCTATCATACAAACATATTTCCATGTTCATACTGCCAAGAAAGAAGACTCATGTCACTTGCTCTAGAGAAAAATTCATGGGAAAATAAAGTGGAGAATGGTATGCTTCAATTTGCATTCAGACTTCATCAGTTCCTTATATAGCAATGGATAGCCTTTTCTTTATCATGGATTCCTTGGAATATCCTAGGTCCTTGTATTATTGATAAAAGCTGTCATTAATAGTTGATCACTGTACTTTATTGCTGTTACTGTGTACCATGTACTCCTGGTCCTGCTCACTTTACATCACTTCATGTAAATATTTCCAGGTATTTTTTTTGTGATTAACTTATTTGTCATTTCTTATGACATAATAGTGTTCCATTGCAACCAGTCTGAGATCATAATTACTCTCCCTGATTTTTTACTTTGGCAGAAGGATAGTATATTCTGATCCAGCCCTTTATTTTGTGTGTCTCTGCTTAAAATGTGTTTCTTATAGACAGAATATTGTGGGATTCTGGCTTTTAAACCACTTTGCTATCCTTTTCCATTTTATGGGTGAATTCCTATCATTCACATTCACAGTAATGATTGTTGTGTGCTTCTCTCCACCTTATTTTTCCTAATTATACTTCTCTTCCCCTCCTTTTAGCCTTTCCCTATCCATGACTGCCACCTTCCCAAATTCACCCTCTCTTTGGTCCATTATCCCCTTTTTCTTTCTCCTTCCATTTCTTACTTAAAGATTAAAAGGTTTCTATTGCTAACTGTGTATGTATATTATTTGTGCTTTGTGACAATTCCAATGAGAATAAAGTTCAAACATTGCCTGTCATACACCACCCTCCATTTCACTGCATTGTTTCTTATATGCTTCCTCATGTGAGATAATTTACCCTGAATTTTCCATTTTCTTTTATCCTAGTGTATTCCTCTTTCTTATCCCTTGATTTTGTTTTGCTTTATTTGTTTTTGGATATCATCCCATCATATTCAATTTACCCCCTTTTCTCTATGTATGTATGCTTCTATTCATTTCCCTAATACTGATAAAGTTCTTAAGTGCCTACATACTTTAAATATTTTAAGTAATTTAGGTATCTTAGGTTCTTCAAGAATCATAGATATATTAAGTGTCTTAGTTATTAACTTATGTAATAATTCAATCAGTTTAACCCCATTGTTTTCTTTGATTAATTTAAGTATCTTAAGTAGTTCTTGTATCATGGATATCTTTTTTTCTTTTTTCTTTTTATAAAAACCTTCAACTTCTGTCTTAGAATCAAAACTGTGTATTGGTTCCACAGAAGAAAAGTGGCTAGGCAATGAAGGTAAAGTGACTTGCCCAGGGTCACACAGTTAGTAAGTGTCTGAGGCCAGATTTGAACCAGGATCTCCCTGTCTCTGGGCCTGTTTCTCAATCCACTGAGTCACCCAACTGCCCCCTAGCTGTTGACTTTTCTATTATTTCCTTTTCAATTTTTCTTCTAAGTCCCTTATTACTAGGGTTTTAATCCTTTTATGGAACTATAATGGGAGTACATTTTTGGGCTTGACATCCTTTTACATTTGCCTTTGAGGATTCACACACTTCCATTTTGGCATTACTGTCCTCTTCTGAGCTAGCATTTTGGTCTTCTCTTTGGCTGAAATAATTTGTAGGCCTTTTCTTTGTCTTTTACTCATTTAGAATTTTTTTTTGTGATCTTGCATATATGTTGAGGTTTAATTCCACTTCTGGGATGGAGGGAATACTGATCCTGGTTTCTTCTGGGTGTCATGTGCAGTAGATTTAGCTGGATTCCATTTTTCAAATGCCAGCTCCTGCCAGTGTTGCAAGCACTACAGTTGTTCTTTTTGCTGAGGATTTTCCCTTCTGTGTTTGCACCAGGTCACTCATTGCTCTTCACACTGCTGGTTCCACTATTCTTATCTCTTACCCCCAGCAAGATGGTTCCTTCCAAATGCCCCCTCCACATTTCCTTTGGATGAAACCCTTGTTTGTTCTGTCTTATGTGGGCTCTGTTGTTCCAAAAGTTTTTGTTTTTAGGCTTTTTTCTTTTGTGGTTGTTTGGAGGTAGTTTTGAGTAAGCTCAGAATGTCCCTTACTCTGTCACCTGGCTCCATAGGTTGTTATTGTTGTTTAGTCAATTAGTCATGTCGAACTCTTCATGATCTTATTTGGGGGTTTCTTGACAAAGGTTATCAAATTGCATATCATATCCTAGATAGTAGGCATTCTTCATCTGCTTAATTTTTCCTATTAGAGGTATTCTTACTTGGTTAAGGTAAAAGGACTAGTATATTGTAATTTGCTTTAAATGGAGCAAGGTTATTTGGTTGTTTGATTTAGCAAACTACCACCCTTACACTCTTGACGCAATCTTAGTATTTGCTGTTGTTTTCCCACAGAGGGCTCCCTCTACTCTGGGCTTGGTTGGTTAAGTATTATAAGAAACTGGCACTAGACCCATTGGTTATTAAGGTGCTCACTCTCTCCTTTTCTCACCAGGGAGCTCCTTTACTTTTGACTACTCCAAACAGTTCAGGTTTAATCTATATCTAACTTAAAAAAGTAAAAAGAAAATCAAACTATCTCAGAAGAAAATCTTATTCCCTGAAGAGGGGGCCTGAGTTCAATTGGAAGTTACCCCTTGCTCTCAGATGAAAAACTGATACCATAAGCCAAAGTTTCCATGATTCCCTAAGTGCTGAGGCTATCAAATTTGGGTCTGGACTTTCTAGGTGTCTCTTTCTACATGAGGCATATTAAATGTGAAAGGAAGAGGGCAAGTATCCCAGTTCTTTCATCTCTGTGGGGAGAACTCCTATAAACTGTAAAAGGGATCAAGCTTTCACTTGAATAAGAAAGATTTGATTTAATCTTTTCCCTTTTCCTTTTCTTTAATGTTTTGGGTAAAAGAAATCAGTAACTTATTAGGACTTGTAAAATGATACAGGTTTGTTATGTTGTAGGTATTTGGAAATATGGAAGAATGTTAATTAACTAATCTGAGTATGAATTGTGCCCCAGAGATTTTTCCCTGGATTCCTTTGTACACAACTCTTACAAAATAGTTGAAAGAGTTAGAAACACCATACTCTCCATAACCGAAGTCACTGAAAAGCTATCCAGAATTGAGAACTATGAACTTTGTTAAACAAATAGATTCTATCAGGTTTGATGAGAGAACAAATACCAAAACTGTGGACAGAGAATAGGAGTGGGATTAACTGAGCCAATCAACCCCAATTCACTTGGCTGATACTCCTATTAGATAAGAATGCATCTCCAATGAGTAACCCAATTAAATGGAAGATGGTTTTGAATAAGGTCTGGGTGGCCTTCAATTGAGAAGCATTACAATGCTTTCTCTTCAGATTGATTGAGAGACTTGCTTATACCTTACAAGATTTATATAAAATTATTGATCTAACGTGGATTTATTTGAATGTTTGGTAGCGAGAGAGAGTAAAAGCTATTCCACTCAATCCCCTGAGAGGGTATCATATAGGTGGGAAGAGAAAAGACTTGCCCTGGTCCTTTTTTTCTGGATTACACATGTATTATTATATAAAACATACTTTGATATTGGTTATTGTAATAAGAGAATACTCATAAAAACCCAAAATCTCTCAATAAAACCATAAATAAGCTAATGTGAAAGATAGTATGCTTTGAGCTGTATCTGATTCCATAAGTTCTTTCTCTGTAGATGGATAACATTCTTTGTCTTGAGACCTTCAGAATTGTCCCAGATCATTGTGTTGTTGAGAGTAGCTAAGTCTTTCACAGTTGATCATCATATGGCATTGATGTTACTGTGTGCAATGTTCTTCTGGTTCTGCTATCAGTTCATGTAGATCTTTCTGGCTTTTTCTGAAATCATCTTGCTTATCATTTCTCATAGCACAATGGTAATGCATCACCAACATATGGCACAATTTATTCAGTCATTCCCTAATTGATGGACATCCCCACAATTTCCAATTCTTTGCTATCACAAAAAGAACAGCTTTTCCCACTTCCCCTCCCTGCTTTTATTATCTCTCTGGTATACAGACCTAGTAGTGGTATTATAGGACCAAAGAGCATTCACAGTTTTATAGTACATTGGCTATAGTTCTAAAATGCCATTCAGAATGATTGAATCAGTTCACAACTCTGCTAACAATGCATCAGTGTCCCAATTTTTTGGCCTCGGTCTTGACTCTGGTCTCTTCTCAGCTTCACCCTTGATCAGAGGAATATCTTTGAACTTCAGAGGAAGGATTATGGACTTCTCATAAGTAATCTTGTCCATGCCACTAGATCAGTGGTTATCCGTGTTTACATCCAGAGCTGAGGACAAATTCAATACATTGAGGAAAGATGATTTTAGGTCTCTACCAATAACCTCATACAAAAACCACATAAAATCTATGAACTTCGTAAGTACCCATTCCACAAAGGAGAGAAAAGGATTTCCAGCAACAGGAGCTATGAGTTATCTTTTCTGCCACACATGACTTCAGTATGAGTCCATTTCCCTCTTGGCTCTGTAAATATTGATGTGAAAGTAGAGTTTTTGAGGGATATTTTGTATCAGTTGTTCTTACTCATAAATACTCCTTTTTCAAAACTAATGTCTGGCTAAATGATTGATATTAACTAATAATCAAGAAGGAAGCACACCAGTAAGGCTCATTAGTTTAAAACAATTACCCCTTAGGACAATCCTTTGAACTCTAAAGGGAGGTATAGTAGTAGCCTTCTAGGGATCCAGTTTGCCAGGGTCAGTGGGAGTTGGGAGTGTGAGCCCAGATCATGTGTTATATGTACAGACCCCAAAAGGATTACTAGGACTTCAACTCAGGCCTTTGGACTCCAAGTCTGGTGCCATTTTCATTATAATGAACTTTCTCTTGTGGCATACATTTGACATTGTAACAGGTGGCAAAATTTGGATTTTAAAATATTCTATGTGCTTCTCAAGTAATACTTATAGCCTAGGCTGAATCTGATAAAAACTATAGTGGGAACTTGGTGCTTGGGGCCATATTGCAAACTAGTTGTTAAAGTGAACCTTCAGAATCATTCTTTACTTCAACAGTTTTCATTTAACCATGCAAACTTGTATAGCTGAAAACAAAGTGGAATTTCATCATCTCAGCATTTCTTGGGCTAAAATTGCATTCTTGTTCAAGATCCTAGGTGTTCCAGCAGTAGAAATGGTACTTCTAAGGATATTAGTTATTTTAGGGAAAACAAAATATTAATTAAGTTCATTGGTTGCATGTTCCATATATTTGTTTTTATTTTGCCTTTTATATATATGTACATATATGCATATGTATATATGTTTATACATATCTATATCTATAATGTTTCTTTGGCTTTCTTACTAAGCATATTTCTTGCCCAAAGAAACTCACTTCAGAGGATAGAGCAATAAGGAAAATAATTGATGTAACCATTGTTTAATTGTCTTTTCTAGTCAATAGCTTAAAAACTCAAATAATGAATGAAAATGTAAAAGCACTTTTGAAACCCAATACAACTGTGACTAAGTACTGTAATTAATTTTTAGTGCTCATAGTCCTTTTCAAAATGAAGTGTTGGCCAACGAACTGCACTAAATCTATGAATGACTGAAGATTACAGCAATAACTATGAGCTCTAAGGCCATTAATGCAAAGAGAAAAAATAATCTATGCCTGACACAATGTTTTGGTTGAAAATTGAAGTGCACACATTTGAAAATGTAAGTTATTGCTCCCAAAGCAACCATATTATATCCCCTTACACATATTTCCAGCAATGCAAAATATAACAGGTGTAAAGGGGATGTAATGGTTGCTATGGGAACTATAACTTCATTTCTTGACATATGTTCATTTGAATTTTCTGGCCTTTCCTTGCCTTAAAACAGTTTGTGCACTAAAATTCTTGTTTCTTTCAAGAAAAATAAAAACAGTTAAACTTTTTTTTTGTATTTGGGGGCTCTGTGATGTCACTAATTATACATCCCTTCCACCAATACAGATCAGTTCACCCATGACTTCTCAACCTAGGTGATTCTTATCTATATCCTTCTATTGTCAACTACATGTACCACACAGGAACTCTGAAGGATTATTGGGTTCCATGTAAGCCTATCACATGGCTTAAGAATCTATCTGCTGTCTTCTCTTAGTAAGTCAAATGCATTTATTAAGCACCTCCTATGTTTCAGGCACTGTGCAAAGCTAAGCCTATACCAGGCAGAAAATCAGAAATCAAATAATTAAATGTGTAATTGCAAAAGACTCACAAAACTAAATTAGAGGGAAAAATCAGGTGACACAATAACTCCTACCTCCTTACATTATTTCCCATGTATTTACATGCTGGTAGAAAAGGGTTTAGATCTTTATTCCAGGAAAAAATCCCAGGGAACTAAAATTTCAAAGCAGGAAAAGGTTTTGGCTTCCATTGCAATCTGTAGCTATTTTTTTCCCTTTTTGAGTCCTTACAGTTCCCTTAGCTCCTTGGTGTATAAGAAGTATACTAAATATTCTGAAGTATGTCAATGAAGTATTCTGAGTTTATGAAAAAGCATTAATTTTATGTATGTAAGTGAAATTGTCTATTGCATCTTTCGTGATTATGACAGTTCCTTGTTAGCTTGTGAATTTTACCCTACTCCTAACCATTGCTGTAAATTTTCTTTCCAATATTTAATTTTAGAAAATTATTTGAACTTTTATAACTAGGTTGCACATACATTTGGATCTTAATCTGACTTATGCTGTAAGATCCTGGTTTAAACCCATTTCCTGACATATTTTTGCTTTCAAGTTTTCCCAGGGTTTCTTGTTATATAAGGATTCTTTTCACTTGTGTTTTGTGTTCTTATGTATATAGAAACATTTGTTTATATATGACCATCCAGTTTGGGAAACTGGAATTGTGGCATTATGAGGTTTAAAACAATTGGCTTGATTAAAGTTGATCACCTTCATAAAGTTTCTTTGAAGACTGATTTTTTTCAATGAATTATGCAGCAATGTAAGAAATAATTTCACTTCTGAGAGTCCCAACTCTGATTGCTATCCCTCAAAAGAATAAACAAAATATAATGTACCATAGATAGGATTGTTAGTGGTTCAGATAAACAAAATGAACTTTTAATTGTTCACCTGCCAGCTGAAAACCATATAGATTGAACCGTTTTCACTGTTTCCGTGGAAACATGTTTGCGAGGGAGAGCTAGCTACCACTATTAAAATTCTGATGATATTCTTTTCACTTACCTCTGTTTATTCTTTGGCATTCATTATTTTTTTTTGTGGGAATCCAAGAGGATTAGATTCTGCTTGAGAGGCATTATCAGCTTCATTTCTTCAAGTTTGAAAAGTTGAGAGAAAAGGGGAAAAAGATATCTCACTTTTTTTCCCGTTTGGAAAGAGAAATTTATAAGAACACACCCTTCAAAAATTAAAAATATCTTGCTAACATTTCAATTTTTTTCACTTAAAGTTGATTGTTTTGTACATTTAACCTTTACTCTCTTTATCACTAGAGAGGTGATATCTGTGTTTAAGTTCCAGCTTAATTCATGGTAAGCTACTTTACATCTCCGAGTGTCATTTTTCTCATTTAGTAAGTAGGACTAATAACACATGTATACAAAGGTTGTTGTAAGGAAAAGTGTTTTATAAATTTTAAAGTATCATAGAAATCTGAGATGATCATTTTATTTACTCAGTCTTTTTTAGAGGTCTAGAGGGAAAGGGAGGTTTTGATGAATAATAAAACATTGCAATATGGTACTTTTTTTTGACATGGAAGAATGACATTACTTGTTTTTATTTTTTATTATATACTTAGTAATCACAACCACCACCAAAAACATTTAAATAAACAAATGAATACAAATTATGTGCAAAACCATGAACTCCACATTGTTTATAATCTATTTAAAAATATGTGAATTATATAGGTGTGCTAATATAAACATTGTCCACTTTTGAGTTACCTTTGGATTTATTTTACTTTGACTCTTTTTTCTCCTGATTTTGTGAATGTTATTTTTTAAATGTAATCAGAGTATATATTCTTATTCTCTTTTCATCTCTTCATATACTTCCCTTTTAAAAAATATTTCTAATAGCACAATATAATCCATTATATTCAAATATCACAATCTATTCAGCCATTTCTCCCATTCATTGCATTTGTGTTATTTCCAGTTTTTTGTCATTACAAACAAAGCTTCCATGAATATTTTCATACAAGTTTTTTACCCTCTCAATAATGCCTATTATGGCCTAAACTTAGTAACGAGATCCCAAGGTCAATGAGGATAAAGAACTTTACAGCTTTTAACATATATTTCCATCTCATTTTAAAAAAAAATTCAAGCTGCTCTAGCAATATAATATTAGGCCTGTTTCTCCATATTCCCATGAGCATTTAATTTGAACAACTGTCTGGTTCTGTTAACATACATTATCAGGGCCATCTAAAGCTAAAGCTAGATTGGTCCTTAGGCAGCAGATGCAGTCTATTGCTAGGACCATCCCCTATCCAAAACTAAGTCTTTCCAGTTTGATCAAACACACTGGAAGTTTTGTTCTAATGCCATAACACCTCAGGAATGCAAGATTACCTCTATGGTATTAGTCATAATTAAAATTGGTTGCCAAATGAAATAGTTAAAATTTAGTTTGATAAAAATAATAATGGTTAAAAAAATGAGTAGTTGTGGTTGCCATTTATAAAAGTTAAAGTTAAACTATGAGTCAGTAGACTGTTAGTAGCTCTTAATAATTTAATTTAATATAAAAATAGTAAAAGGAGGGAAATGTATGAGGGAAGTAGAAAATATTTCCTAGCCTACCACTTTGGAGCTCCTATCTGAAGAAATTCAGCTCCCTCCCTGATAAAGTTTTGATCTCCATGTAGAAGTTCTGTAGCCTCTTCAACAAAGGTCTCACTAGCGTAAACCTCTTCCTTTAGCTCGGGTCACAACACCAAATCTATGCAGCACAGAATGCTTCTTCAGCCCAACTCACCAATGCTGAATGTGTATTCATAAAGTGCCTCACAGAACAAATCTCAGAAAATACCTCCTCTTCAGCCATATTCCTCCTAAAATGCCTCCTCAGGAGTCCTTGGGCTGGCTTTTTATAAGCAGTTTCTCCACATCATTTTCTGTCTCTCTCCCACTTCACAGGAACCAATCACAGCCTCCCAATTTTCCAGGCACTGCCTGGTTGGGGGGTGCAATGCTTGTGGCCTTTAGGGGTGCGAACTTTCTTTGGCAGTGACTTACTAAGTGTTAAGAAGGGATACTTTAAGTTCTTGATTGATTAACTTAAAATAGACAAAAGGAATAAAAATTCCCTTTCACAGTATGATGAATGTCAAAATAAGATCTTTGTAGGATATTTATGTTCTGTAAATCATTGTCCCACCAGAAACCATATTTGGACTATGTATATGCTCAGGTTTCTACTACTAGCCTCATGCTGGTTTTTACTACTAGCCTCATGCAGGTGTGTGTGGGCTCTCCAGATATCTACTTATATCTACATATTTAATATACTCAAGGTTCTAAAAATCTTTTAAACATCTTTCTTATTTATTTTTTGATTAGATTCATCTAGTTCTGAGAGGGGAAAAGGAAAGTCCCCTGCTATTATTATTTTGTTAGGTATTTCCATTTTTATCTCATTTAGCTTTTCCTTTAAAAATCTGGATGCTATAACTCTTGGTGCATATGGGCCTACTATTGATAATGTTTATTATCCATACTACCACTATAATATAATTACCCCATTAATCCCTTCTATTTATATCCATTTTAGCCTCAACTCTGTCAGAGATCATGACTATTATCCTTGCCTTCTCTGGATCTTCTGAGGCATAATATATACTGCCCCAGCCTTTCACCTTCACTCTTTGGGTGTCTATCACTTTCAGTGTGTTTCTTGTTAAACATTGTTAGGTCCTGGTTTTTGATCATTTCTGCTACCCATTTTCTTCCAATGGGTGAATTCAACCCAATTACTCTCAATATTATAGTTACTGTCTATGCATTTCCATCTCCTCAACTCCTCCTTACTTTTTGTCCCTCTATTCTTTTCTTTCTGCCATATTCTTTCTCAGATGTTCGATTTCTTTTGATCAATACCTTCCCAGAATGACACCCCTTCCCAGAAATACTTCTACATTTTCTCCCTTTGCTGTTCTATTTTCAAATTGGCTCACTTTTCCAAAGGACCCTCCCTTGTCCCTTTCCCCTTATCTTTTAATTCTTATTCTATCTACCTTCCTTAAAATTCCTTCATTATCCTCGCAACTGTGCTCTTCTATTTCTTGATGTGAGTTCAATTCTAAAAATTTCCTTCCCCCATCTTGTCCTAAGAGTCCCTTCCTTAATTCCTAACCTTACCCCTCTACCTCTTGATAATGCACTCCCCTTTAGGTATCCCTCTTTTCCCTCCCATTACTTGCTTTCCTTTTCCTTGACCCACCTTTCCTTCTCTTATTCCCTCAGTCCCTCCGTTATTCTATTTCCCTTCCCTCCTGTTTCTCTGTATATTAAGAATTTTACCCCTCTAATATGTATGTTGTTCTCTCTTTACCCCAGAACTTTCCATCCATTCCTCCTCTTCTCCATGACAATTATTACATTTATTCATTCCTCCTCCATAAAAGAAAGCCATTCCACCCTACCTTCTCTTGGTCTATGGTAGCTACTATTTCCACATTATATTCACCTTGACTTTGAGTCTTCCATCCATACATAACCCTTCAAAATTCCCAGACAATGATACAATTCTAAGGGGCCATAGATGATTTTCTCACATAGAAACCAAACACTTTGAGCTTTTGGGTTGCTTATGATGTCTTTCATTACCTTTGCATGTTTTTTATAGATCAAATTTTCTGTCAAGTTCTGGGTTTCTCCCCAATAATAGTTAAAACTCCTTTAGTTCATTAAATATCCATTTAAAAACTTTTTATAGTTAGATTCATCTTTGCCAGATATGTTATTTGTAATTGTAACCCCCATTCTTTTGCTCGAGGAAATGCTGCTTTCATGCCCTGCCTTCTTTTAATGTTGCAGTTTTAAAATCTTGTTTTATTCTGACTGTAGCTCCATAGTATTTAAATAAATTTTTTCTTGTTGCTTGTAGCATTTTCTTCTTAACCTGTGAGCTATGCTATTGAACAGTGATATTCCTGCACATTTTCATTCTGTAGATTCCTTAAAGTGGTGATTGGTGGATTCATTAAATTACTATTTTACCTCATGATTCTAGAATTTCTGGGCAGTTATCCTTGATGATTTCAGGGAGTATTACCGCTAAACTCTTTTTTTTTTTGTTATATATTTTTGGGAGTCCAACTATTTTTATATTGTCTCCTTTTGATCTATTTCCCAGGTCAGTTTTTTATGTTTCATATTTTCTTCTATTATTTCATTCTTTTGATTTCACTTTGTTATTTCTTGTTGTCTTAGAAAATTGTTAGTTTCCTCTTTTCCAATTATAGTTTTTAATGCATTATTTTCTTCCATGCCTTTTTGGATCTTTTTTTCCATTTGGATTATCTTGCTTTCATAATTTTCTTGCATTGCTCTTATTTTTCCTCCTTATTTTTCCTCAACCTCTCTAATTTGATTTTTGAGATCTTTTTAAAGCTCTTTCCAGAACTTTTTTTGAGGCTGCAACTGTCATATTACTTATTTTTAAAGAAAAGCTATAATGAGATAGAAACATTTCTGGACAGCATCCTGGCATTCATGGATGGGAATGATTTGATGGGAGACCATCAACAAATATAAATGATGCAATAGAAAGAGAACATAGATTTAAATTTCTTATCTACCACCTTACTAACTATTTGACTTTGAGCAAGTCAACTAATCTTGTTGGCTCTATATTATATCATCTGCAAATTGTGGGGAGTATATTAGAGGACCTCTGAGCTTCTTTTCACCTCTAGCTCTTTGACCTTTTAAGACATAATAAAATATACTTCTTTCTTACATCTCAGACCAGAAATTCATATTTAAATAGAGCAAGGATATGTGATTATGGTAGTGTGTATTCTTTCTCCACTGAAGCAGAGAACAACTTATCTTGATCTTAGGAGAACTTTGAGAATTGTGGTTAAAAACTCAACACCTTAAAGTCGACTCGGAAACTTATAAGAACACATTCTCCAAAATTTCCAACAGGATGAGCCCATTGGAACCTTAGCTAAACTGTTTCTCACATAATAGTCATGTTTCATCCCTTAGACCTAGACTTGCACTTTTTCCAACTCAAAAAAGGACCTGCCAAAATTTGGGCTCCATTGGCATCCTCTTTGAGATTCTAAAGTTATTAATATGCTATGATAGGTCATTTATAAGAATTTCTATCATTTACCCCAGCTTAATGAAAGTAGAGAGGAGTAGAAACAGCCTTTTCAGTCTTTTTCCAACTACGTATTTTTCATTTTAATATTTATTTACTTAAAAATAACCCTTATCTTCAGTCTTAGAATCAATACTTTGTATTGAGTTGAAGACAAAAGAGCAATAAGGGTAGGCAATGAGGGTCAAATGACTTGCCCCAGGGTTATACAGCTAGGAATTGTCTGAAGTTGAACCCTGACCTCCTGTCTTTAGGCCTTGATCTTAATCCAGTTAGCCACCTAGATTCATTGTAGCACTAGAATGATGATCCTATGAATTTTTTTTATTAAAAATATTGAATATCTTTTAATGTAATAATTATATAATATTTTTATATTATAATAATTGTTAAAATATATAGTGCCTTAATGTTTGCAAAGTGGTTTGCATATATAGTATCTCATTTCATCATTAAAAGAATTCTGTGGTTCTTTTAGAAACCCCACTTTATACATAAAGAAACTGAGGGTGAGTGAAATTAAGTGACAGCCCACGGTCACACAGCTAGAAAATCAGGCAGAATTTGAACATGGATATTTCTGACTTTGACTTTATCCTTCCCTACCCCTTTCTCAGTGAGTCATTGCTTGCATAAAAGAATTTTTAAAAAGATTTAAACAAAACCAACCAATTTATCAGACAAGTTTGACAGTATAAGCTATAATCTATATCCATTTCTCTTCAAAGAAAGGAGTTATATTTTCCTGCAAAGAAAGCAGAAATATATATTTTTACTTTTCTATAACTAACTTTAAGAGTTCAAAAAGGACACCAAAAACAATATTATTTTTGTTTCTAAAACTAATTTTAAAATAAAAAAATAGAATATTCAATTTTTTAGGAAAATATTTCAAAAGACCTAGCAAATGAACTGGTATCCTAGGGCTCCTTCCTCTGAAAATTTAGATTATGAGCCTTCAGTGTCCTAGTGGACAGTTTTTATGATGTTCCTATAACCAAAAGAGCCTTAAACACCTATTAGCTGAACTCATAGCATTGTGCCTTTATGCATTTAGGTCAGATGATCTTTGAATAAGTCACACATTGTGATGAACAATGCCAATAATTGGACATTTTCCAATTTGGTCGTATTTGCCACAGTTTGTGCTCTCCTTCCCATGAGAATCACAGGATTACTTGCTTGCTGTGATGTCACATTGGAACAGGACTTAAGTGAGGGACAAAGTTAAACATTTGATGAATATTTATCGAATGCTTTCTATGTTTGAGGCACTACAGAAGGTAACAACAACAATAAAAACCATAAAAATACAAGAATTAAATGACAACCCATGGAAAAAGCAGATAATTCCTACAAGGCATTGGTTTATGATTAAATAACAAATGAGCAGTGAAAATGTGTTTAGTTTATAGAAAGAAAAACTCGCCATGGGCTGGAGTAGTCAGATGCAGCTTCATGAAGGAAGTGATATTTCTGCTGAACTTTCAGAATATAGGGGATTTATACAAGTGGAGAAAAGAAATGACTTGTGGATAATTTTTTTTCCTTCAAATGTGGACAAACCACATAATTTTATAATTTAAATTTCTCTCCTTAAAAATTGTGTCATTATTGGTTAATGCTCTACTCTATCTAGGTGACCCTAGACTTTTATTTCCTTCACTTTATTTCCTAGTTATCTTCTCACTTGCCTTCTTGCCCTTTCATAGTACTCACTTCTCCTCCTTTTCTGCTTTCTGATAACATAATCAAGACAACTGTTGGACAAAGTGTGTCATTCTATTGTTCAGCAATCTCCTTGCCATCCCTGTATCTTACAAAATCAATATATTATTTCCTTTTAGAATGTAAGGACCTTTAGGGATGGATTCCCTTCCCTTTTATATTTGTAACTTTGGTTTTAGCACAATGTTTAGCATATAAGGACAGGGATTGGTACTGACCCATGGTTTCCCTGGAATAAGGAATTCCTTGTTGAAAAAATTCCCTATATCAATGCATTTTGTTACTTTTCCTACAACTAATAGTCTTAAAGAGACTGCCTAGTCTCTCTAGAGAAGTGCCTAGACCAATGTAAGATTAAATGACTCACCCAGAGACACACAGCCAGTGTATGTTAGAGAGAAGATTTGAATTAAGTTTTGCATGAGGGGGAGTAGTAGTAGTAGTAGTAGTAGTAGTAGTAGTAGTAGTAGTAGTAGTAGTAGTAGTAGAAGAAGAAGAAGAAGAAGAAGAAGAAGAAATAGTAATAAATAACATTTATATAGAGCTTACTATATGCTAGGTACTCTAAGTACTTAAATGATTATCTTATTTGATACTGGGAGGTAAGTAATTATTATCCACATTTTAAAGATAAGGAGACTGAGGCAAACAGTAGTTCAGTGATTTTCTAAGAGTCACAAAGCTAATAAGTTTCTGAGAGTGGACTTGAACTCATCTTCCTGACTTCAATCCCATTGTATCTCCTACCTGCCCCAGATAGTGTTTAGTAAATGCTTCTTGTTCATCAGTTTATTCATTCAAAAATTACCCAGTAAAAATGGATCCTAATATAAGTCCACTAAACTCCCCCATTTTATGCTTTTTAAAATAATGTTTTTCAAAGCATATAACAGTGATAACCAAATTTTGGAGGGTCATATTCAATTGGGCATTTTAAGTAGAAGCCTTGAAATGGATTCTTTTTTATTTTATCAACATATAATCAATCTACTGAGTTTCTAACTTTAACATTCCTAATTATCACTGCTTGCTCTAGGAACATTAATCCAATCATTGCTTTTACTTCTTTAGAAAAGGTATTATCAGTCCCCTTACTTATGGTGCCACTCATTATTCTTGTGACTTCCTAGACATAAAAAATCTCTTTCTTAGCCACCATTCCCTAACATGTATCATGTCCCCCTATTAGAAAGTAAGCTCCTTGAAGGAAAAACCAGTCTCAGTTTTGTATTTATATTCCTAAAACCTACCACTGTGTCTGGTACATAGTAGATGCCTAATTCATGTTTTTTCATTCATTCATTTATTCATTCATGGTATAAAAAGCTTGAAATCTGTGTTGACTGTTTGCAGATATTAATGTCCTAAACCCTTTCACAATATTTGGTTAAACTAAAACATCCTTGAGACAATGTTGAGAGAGAACTAGCCCTAGATACCACAATGTTGTCTTATTGCTATGCCAAATATTGTAAATCATAAAAAACAAACTCAAGTCCTATGATCACATTTTGTCCAGGTGGGATATGGTCCTTATGTTTTTGGACTCTGCGTGTATGGCTGACACTGAGATTTATATTTTGCTCTTCAGTTTCCTCAGGATGTTTTAGCAACCATAAAACTTAACCACTGCTGTATTTCACCTGACAACTCCTTGAATGTCCTCCAGACTTGGGATTCATTCTTTGAGGTATGGTATATTAGTGCTGCCGCATACCAAAATTTCTATACTGTCCATTTCCTTTATGTGTTATAAAACCAGTTACCATGCCTTTTTAATTTTTCTTTTACAGTTTCTTATATCTGCCTATTTCTTGACCTTACTTCCTATCCCATTCCAAAAGATCTCTTATGCTCCCAAGAAAAGTCTTCCTATTTGATCGTCCAGCTTTCAGCTTTAACTTTCCTTAATCCATTTTGTAGACCATTGCCAGATTATTACATGTGATGAAAGGAACACTGGACTGGGAATCAACAGTCTTGGGTTCAAGTTTCAATTATGCCAGAAAATAATCTTTTCAAGAAAACCTAGAGCAAAATTCTCAACCTATCTAGGCCTCAGTTTCCTTATCTATAAAATGAAGGGGCTGGAACTAATTCACAGCAGTACAAACTGTGATAGCAAAAAAAGTAGAAACAAAACGGGTGTCTAAAACTTGGATAATGGCAATGAAAAATTAAGGTGTAAGAAAGGGTCGATTTGAGGAATTCCAAGGAACATGAAAAGATTTAGATAAACTGATGTAGGATGAAGAAAGCAGAACAAGGAAAATAATAAAATTAATTTTCCTATTTTGTAAGGTTGCTATGACAATCAAGTGAGGTGATAGATTTTGGGGAAAGTTGATTTCAAAGAGTTCTGAAAAAAGGATAAGTTAATTTAAGAATAATAGGTAGCTGTCATCATTGACATTCTGAAAACATAAACAAAGACAATTATAGTAAAGGGGGGAAAAGAGAGTTGCCTTTTCACAGACACTCAGGAAAATTCCTAGGGTACTTATCAAACAACTTTTATTTTTAAAATGTGTCCAGAAAAGCACTTCTTCACTGTGTGTGTGTGTGTGTGTGTGTGTGTGTGTGTGTGTGTGTGTGTGTGTGTATGTTTGTGTGTCTGTGTGTGATGGTCACATTTGGTAGTTTAGTAACATTTTGAGATTCCTGAGTACACAAAACAAAATATAATATTACAGAAGGAACCACCTATATAGAAATACAGTATCAAAATGTTATAAAAAAAGAATTCATAGACTTCTTCTTAAAAGGTCCTGGAAACAGAAACAAAGAGCGGTAATGGGTGTATGGTTGCCTGGTCCTGGTGAAAAAACTAAAGCAAGGTTAGTGGCCAATGCAAAAAGCAAGAAAAAAGGCCTTTTAAAGAAAAGCTATGTGGGAAAAACATGTTTAGAAAAAGAAGAGAATTGATACTCAGGGTCAGTAAGATGATGGTAATGGATAATGGTGAGAAAGCAGAAATACATAACTGAATCTGATTCTGTTTTCTCTTCCAAAGAGAATCTTTTTTTAGACAGGAAACGACAAAACAGATATGGTTAATAGAGGGCACTTAACAACAGTTTGCATGAGACAACTGGTATTTGATAGAAACTGTTTAAAGTTTCTGATAACTATGTAATGTAAGAGGGGAAATTAGATATATTTAATGTATGGTGGTCGCCAGGAATCAACTTATTTTGATTCCATATATAAAATAGACCCAAGTCAGAATGGCTTTTATGGTAGTTGTAAATATACAATTAGGAAGGTTGAAGGTAAGGAAATAGAGAGAGAGTGTAGAAGGATCTCTGGTGAGACCTCAGACGGCTTCCCTCTGAATTGTCATGTGGGTAAGTTAGGCTGACTTCCTTTTGCCTCCCTTGGTGTCTCTAGAGTCTCTACCCTCAAGGAGGCTTCTCTTGCCTCTCTAATTGTCAAAGGCCTTGCAACTAGTAGCCTTGTTTAATTAACCTCTAAACTCTCACCTGGTCCAGACCTTGGGTTTCTCACTATTTCCCTACCTTCAACCTTTCTAATTGTAAATAAAGTTCTATAAAAGCCATCCTGCCTTGGGTCTATTTTTAATTATGGAATCAATCTAATCTGATTCCTGGTGACCACCATACCTTAATTAAATATCTATTTCCCCTCTTACATTAGTCTACAAAATTCTTTGTTGCTAGATGAATTGTATTATTTCAGTTAAAAACAGAAATGTCTTCACTGAATGAAATTAATATTTGTATACTCAGCTTTTGTAAAGGGTTAACATGACAGCATCAATTTGAACAAAAATCTCTCTTTTGCAAAAATTTAAAACTGTCCATTATATTACCCATGTTTCCCAAGAAGGAACTATCTCTACCTACTCCCAAATTTCTTTTTAAAATAAGTTTTTATTGATGTCTTTTTCCCCATCATTTTAGTTTTCCCCAGAATCTCTCTGCTACCTACCCCATCTAACAAAAATCATTTTTAAAAACAAAAAAGAGAAAAAAATTAAAACAACCAATCAATACATTGAAAAAAATCTGAAAACATATGATGTTCAACACCTGTGGACTTCCCACATTTAGGAAGGGGTGGTTTGGGGCATTAACCTCTCATCACTTCATTTGAGTCATGTTTCATATCTTTAAATTTTGTTACATTCACTTTCATTTTGACCTGTGTGGTTCCATTTCCTTTGTTTTTTTGTTTTCTGGGCTCTGCTTACTTCACTATGAATCAGTTTAGGCAAATCTTTCCATGCTTTTTTATTTGTCACATTCATCATTTCTTAGTGCAGCTATATTCCATTACATTTATGTCCCTTAATTGGTTTAGCCATTCCCTAAATGATGACCATCTACTTTTCCCCCAATTCTTTGCTATTATAAAAAGTACTGCTATAAAATGCTTTCTTTTCCTTTTTTTAATGGCTCACTTAGAATATAAGCTTAGGAATGGAGTTCTGATTCAAAGGATATGGTCAGTGCCCCATTTTCTTTATCCATTTTCCCCTCCTCCTGAATAAAAAAGACTCATTTATGCTTTTCATCACAGAGTTCTATTTCTGTCCTAGTTCCTGTTCTAAAATGCCTAGATTTCCCTCTAAAATATAGATGAGGATGGAGAAAGGGAATAAACATTCATGTACACTTTACAAACATCTCATTTAGTCCTCACAATGACCTTGTTAACTTCATTTTACAGTTGTGGCACCTGAAGGCAAATAGGGATTAAATGACTTTCAAAAGGTCATATAGCTAGTAAAGTATCTGAGGCTAGATTTGAACTCCAGGGCATGACTCTAGGTCCACCAGTCTATACTGTTTCATCTACCTTTGCTACTTAGTTGTCATGTAAATTTGGTATCATTTTACTCAGTATTCTCTAAAGTCCTTTCCAACCCTATGTCCTATGATTTTCCTATTATCTTTTCAATGATTTCCTAAGTAACTAGACCTTTTTCTTATAGCTTAAGTGATTTAAAAAAAGAAGAAAGGCATAAGAGAGAACCTTTTAACTTCCTGCTAATTTCCCATTATTGGAAGTAATGAGCATATTTGGATAGAAATTTTTTCTGAAAAAGATCTAGAGGTTTTTGTAGATATCAATAGAAACTCTCCTCAATTATCATTTATTAAGCACCTACTTATTGTGCCAGGCATTGTTTTGGGCTGGGTATACAAATAAAATGTAAAAAAAACCCATTCATTGACCTCAAGGAACTCACAATCTAATGGATGAGACAGTGTACAAACAACTATGTGTAAACAAGATTTATATAGGATAAATTAAAGATAATTTAAAAGGAAAGGCATTAATATTAAAGAAATCTGGAAAAGGCTTCTTATGCAAAGTAGGATTTTAGCAGAGACTGGAAGGAAGCCAGGAGGTAGAACTGAGGAGGGAGAGGATTCCAGGCATGGCAAACACCAGTGAAAGTCAGGAGATGGAATGTCTTGTGCAAGGAATAAACATGGAAGCCAGAGTCACTAGGTTGAGGAGCATATGGGGGAGCAATAAAATACAAGAGGACTGGAAAGACATAAAGAAGTCAGGTTATAAAGGACTTTAAAAGCTACACAGAGAAACTTACACTTGATTTTGGAGTTAAGAGTGGATCATAGGAGTTGGTTGAATAGATCTATGGATGGAACTGTACTTTGAGAAGATAACTTTGTTCAACAGAGGATGTATTGGAGTGGGAAGATATTTGAGGAAAGGAAGGTAACAAGAAGACTATTGCAATAGTACAGGCATGAGATGATGAAAGCCTCTACCAAGGTGGTGACAGTATCAGAGGAGGCAAAGCAAATTTTGAAGCAAGAAAAAATTCAAGAGATATTTCAAAGGTAGAATTGACAGGACTTAACAGATTGGATATGAAAGGTGAGAGCATGAAGATTAAAAACTGACACTGCTGTGAGCCTGGGTGATTTCCAATAGTGTTGTGGGTTTGAGATGTATTGGATTCTCCTTTATTGGAAGTCTTCAGATGGAGGTTAATGGATGATTTCTTATAGAGTGGATCCTTTTCTTGGATAAAGGTTAGAGCAGATGACCTCTGAGGTCCTTTCCAACTCTGGAATTCTATGATTTTGAATTCACATTTCTATTCGCATTTCTGCTTTTCCCATAATGACTTTATGATAATAAATGTTTATTATCACCAGTTTTTAGATGAAGAAACTGAGGCAAAGTGATCTGTCTTAGGCTACACATGTAGCATGTAGCAAGTGCGAGAGCCAGGACAAGAACTTGGGTTTGCTGACTTAAGGGTCATGGTTTTTTCTGCTGTACTGTGTTATGTATCCATAAAAGCAGGAGATCCCACACCTACAGCAACAGCTCTTACTCCCCACCTCTTAGGAGCCTGAATATTGCTCTTTATCCCAGAGTGCCTCTTCTCCCTTCCTCCCCTTATCACTCAGTTGCTTCAGAGTAGATCCTTCTCTTATGCTTGAAGCTTCCAAGAACTTAAATTCTTTTCTTCTTGTTTAGGTGCCAGAGGGGATATAGTCAAAGTCTCCCAAGTTCAAGCTCTAAAATCTATTTTTTTCCCTCATGGAAATGTTATGCATGATGGTTTAGTTTTCAAGTACTCTTAGTTTGGTACTGCTCATCAGCTATATTATGGAAGACATAGGCTTTTGTGAGCCAGTTTGGGAGCCTTATCATTATTTTCATTGGAAAATGCCTTCTGTATTCAAAACCAACTTGTATATAGACTTTTTGGAAAATAATCTGCGAGTTGTGTTCTGCTTGTACTTGATTATATAATAGTTTGTATTAGTCACTAATTATAAATCTTGTCTCCTTGGCCACATTGAAAATTCCTTGAATGCAGTAATGCTTCAGTCCTCCATAGCACACAAACATAAAACAGTGTTAGGTGAATAGTAGAATTGGAATACATTACAGATATTGTAGGATTTAATGAACACAGGGGAATGAGGGATGCTCTGGAGTCTCAGGTTGGGTTCATTATAAACTTGGTTGGTGTGGCTACATTTGACTGTTACTTTCTCATGTTATCTACCAAAGTAAAAGAATTAATTAGTTACCTATTGTAACATTTCCCTAAAGTTATATATTTTTGGAATCAATTATAAACAACTCTGGACTTTTGTCTCAGGGATGGGGGAGAGCAGGGAGGAAGTGAGTAAGAGGGTCAGAAAAAGAGGATTTGGAACTCAAAACTTTTAATAAAATGAATGTTAAAAATTGTTTTTGTATTTAATAGTGGGAAATAAAATATTATTAAAACAACAACTAACCTCATCATCTGACCTCTATAATTTTGCCCAGGCTGTTGCTATGTCTGGGACACTTTCCCTTTAACTCTTCCCTTAGTGCAGTGATTCCCAAAGTGGGCGCTACTGCCCCCTGGTGGGTGCTGCAGCGATGCAGGGAGGTGGTGATGACCACAGGTACATTTATCTTTCCTATTAATTGCTATTAAAATTAAAAAAAAATTAATTTCCAGGGGGCTAAGTAATATTTTTTCTGGAAAGGGGGCAGTAGGCCAAAAAAGTATGGGAACCACTGCCTTAGTGCATGCCTACTTATTTTTTAATTCTCTACTCTATTGCCACCTCAGATTTTTCCTGATCCCCCTGGTGTCTTCTCTTTCAGACCTCACAAAACACTTAGTTTTATAACTCTCTAACACACTTATCATGTAATATTGTTAATTAAAGTTGTCTGCTGGGGATAGATTAGGATTTATGCCTTGTATTTTTCACAATGACACAAGCTTAAGTTTGGTTAAGTCAACCCCCAGGAACTTGCCAGTCTCTTTTTGGTTGATGAAATTTCCTATATGCTAGTAGAATGCATTGTTATGCAAAAACAACTGTCCAGACTATCCTTAAATAATTTTGCCACTAGCAGCATGAGCCCTATGTGATATTTTTGCTCTGTTCCTTGCTAGTCTCATGCTGTTTGAAGAGCTGCTGAGAACAATTACTATTAGGCTGAAACCTAGTAGGCATAATGCTAATTGAATTTCTATCTCCTGTGGGAAAAAGGACAGGTAGATAAATGTCTCATATGCAGGTCAAAGGGAATTCCCATTCTTAAAGTGGTATGACAAAATTGGGATTGAAGAGATGGGAGCTAGGGCTCAGGGAGAAAGGATGTGCTGCTGGGGATAAAAACATGGGACAGTAGAGGAATTCCATTTATCCACTAACAAAATAGCACTCTGCCTGTGTGAAGGCAATATTTCCATCAAAGAATCATTTTTCATTAGTAGCATAAAGATGCTGGTATGACAATAAAGGAAGATATCTTCTCAATTTTGTTTTTTCTCTCATGGTTTTATATTATGTTTTCCAACACACTTTCTGACATAGAATTTCTCTCTACTGAAATGTAGTTGGCCTCCAGGTAATTTAACAGTTATATTCCCTGTTGCCTTAAAACTGTCAGGATTTATGAAGGAAATGCAATGTTTTCCAATTAAAGGAGTGAGACTGGGGAATTAAAGCTAATTTTATATTGTGACAGTTTAGATATTTAAGTTGATTAATTCTCTTTTTTTGTCCCTAACAATGGTGCCCAATTTTTCTAAATTCAAGACTTGGGGGGTAAAATAACAGTGGCATGCTCTCAGTGACTTTGAAATTTCTGTTGGAGTTCTCCTTCATCAGGGTGGATTTCCCCTCCACTAGTGCTAATTGTGACTTATTCAAACATATGCATCCTGATTTGACTTTTTTCATGCCTTTCTGCAGGAAGATTCCTCTCCCAGAATGCCCTGGAGGTTTTCCTCTGGTTCCTTGAATATTTTGTGGATGCCAAGGCAACATTTGGGCTGTCCATCACTCTTACTATATGACCTGTAGCCTCTTTTTCTTCTTGTACATATCCTTGATGCTGTAGTTTGTGCCTCTCCTCAAATATATGTTGCATTTCATGTTTAGATATTCAATCATGAATGGGCACTATCTGGTGTATGGGAAAAGGGTGATGCTTGGTGCTGTGGTAGAACCAATGATTCCTGAAAAACTATCTGTCCTCAAGAATCTTACAATTTATAAACAGAAGATAGGAAATATATAGATAAAAAGTTACATTGAACTAAGACAACAAGCAATTATTGAACTCTTGCTATTTTCAAAGTACTCTGGGAGATACACATATGAATAAGACATGTCTTGTGTCTTCAAGGAGCTTGTAATCTTAGAGGAGAGAGAGAATAATTATTTAAAAAAACACTGCAAAATAGAACCTACATGTGTAAGAGGAAGTTAGGTAGCAATTGATAGAGTACTGGATTGGAATCTGGAAGTCCTGAGGTCAAATTTGACCCCCACACTAGCTGTGTGACTTAGAGCCAGTCATTTCATATCTTTCTGCTTCAGTTCCCTCATCCAGAATAATAATAGTACCTACCTTGCAGGGTTATTGTGAGAATCAAATGAAATAATATTTTCAAGGTTCTTTGCAAATATTAATTACTCTATAAATGCTTTTGAGAGGTACAAACAAGGAAAATATGAGGCCATATTATTATGAGAGGTAGAAGCAAGAAAAATATAGCAGGACATACAACAGGGGCCCACTTTAAAATAATTTAATTCATTTATCCCATTTTACAGATGAATAAACTAAGGCCCACTCAGATTTTTATAGAATCACAGATAAAGAATTAAGGGACTGAAGGCACCTGGTTGAAGTTTCTCATTTGTAAAATGAGGTCCAGGGAGATTAATTGATTTAACTCGATGTTTTAGAAGTAGTAAGAATCAGAGATGAGATATGGACCCTCTTAATTCAGGCAAATAGGTGGTTCAGTGGATAGAATACTTGGTCTGGAGTCAAGAGATTCGGCTTCCTGAATTATAATCTGGTCTTAGAAACTTTCTAGCTGAGTGATGCTAGGCAAGCCACTCAACCCAATTTGCCTCAGTTTCCTTTCTGTAAAATGATCTGGAGAAGGAAATGGCAACCACCTGATTATGTTTGTCAAGAAAACCGTGAATGAGGTCCTGAAGAATCAGACACAACAATCCTGAATCTAGGGTTAAGTGATTTATTCAAGGTCCCACAGGTAAGGGAATAGGATTTAGACCTAGTACCTTCAACTCAAAGTTCAGTGCTCTTTCTACTAAAATCCATGCTTGAGACTTAAGATAAAAACAGCATAAATCTCATTATCCCCATTCTACCAATGAGGATTCTAAGGCTGTATGAGATCATCATTTCAAATGAATTAACTGAAGGTACATATGGATGGATTTTGTACTAATGGGGTTCCCAGACATTTTTATGAGTTACACACACACACACACACACACACACACACACACACACACACACACACAAATGTAAACAAATTGAAGCAAGAACTTTTGGCAATGGAATGAAGATTTTTAGATAGAGTGATGCCTCAAAGTGATTCATTTTTAGCTTAGCAGTACAAGGCAATAAATACCAAAAGAGTAATACAGACAGTTGAGTGCTATCAGAATTCTTAAAAAGGAAGCAGTACTTCTGGATGGAGTGATAAAGAAAGGACTTCATACAAATGATTGGGTTGGAGGGTAAGAAAATTGTCTATATGGGGATAGGAACTAAAGGAAAGTTGAGAGAAAGATTTTCAAGGAAGATGAAACTCTTCTACCAAAAAAATGCACAGAGCTGGGAAAACTAGACTTTCATTCATTTACACAATAGTTTTTAAGCACCTACTACGTACAGAGCATTGTATAGTGTTATTGGAGATGACACAAAGTTAAAATAAAACAACCATTTTCCTCATAGAATTTCTAATCTAGTAGTGGGATAAAACATCATTATGGGCAAGTGCAATATATAGCACATTACATAACACATACATAAAAGGAAGGCAAACAAAGTACTTTATGAGGTCCACGGGGCAAGGTTTTCTCGAAGTGATGGTCAGGAAAGCCTTCATGGAAAAGATTACATTTGAGTTGTGCTTTGCAGGCATGTTTTGGGGTCAACTAATAGACTTTGCAGCAAAGGTTTTTGTTTGAAAGTTATAGGAAATAAGCCAGGAAAGGTAGGTTCGGATCAGATTATGAAACCTTTTCATGGCCAAATAGAACTTCATGTTACCAAGGCAACATAGCCTAAATTTATTTCTACTTAGAGAGATTCTTCTCTCTTTTTTAAAAAAATAAGATTATACATAATGACTAAACAGGTTTTATACCAGATTTGAGAGATAGTTTAATATGAGGAAACAATTAACGTATTTGATTACATCAACAAAAAGTAACAAAAGTCATGTGATTATATCAATAGATGCAGGAAAAGCTGTTGACAAAATACTCAGGGAGTTCATCGCATTATATTGCTTAAACCTTTGGATTGTTTTAATACTTTCAAATCCATGTTTCAAATGTAATATTGATTGATATACATGAAATTATTTTTTCTATAGAAACAGAAATAAAGGTATTAGATTTAAGATTAACTAATTAAAACCTTGATTAAGATTACTATCAGATCTGGAACAAAGAATATGTGGGTTCTGTTGAAAGGTTAGATATTTTGACTTTTCTTTCTCTGAGTAGAGAATATCATTCCCAGTAGCAGTTAGAGGGAATTTATCACCAATGTGTTTGCCACCAGTATTTCTTGTAGTATCTTGGCGCTAAATGGTGAAGGGAGCTGAACAGAGAGAGCATGGGTCATGAAGTAAGGAATGACTGGTTCAAATCTTGCTTCTGAATTTATTAGACAATGGACAATTTACTTAATTTCTTCAATTCTCAGACTATTTTTCTTTAAAACGTGGATAGTCATACCTGAGCCACTTCACTGCATTATTGGAAAGATAAAATGAAATAATCTATGTAAAATACTTTGCAAACATTAAAGGGCTATATCTGAGACTTGAGTTATCTTTGGAAAATTTCAAAGTTCTTTTAATGACTATTAGCTTCTTTTTGAAACAAAGGCCCATTAATTTTTTTTTCCTTCCTGGGATGCTGTCATTCATGGAACCCTGCAGTAACCATAAAATTGATGTTTAGAATCACTCAAAAGGTATTGGAGAGGTCTCTGTTGGGTATGGTCAAGTTTCAACAGAATATGAACAAAGGATTAAAGAGAAGTGGTACAAAAGATGTCATCAAAGAAATGCCTGATCAAAAAAGATGCATGGGTTGCATAGTGACAAAAAAGAGATATCTGAAGGATAGCTTACATGTACTCTTGGAATAACAGTATTACTCTATCTAGCACATTGAATAAATGTCCTGTATAAATTTAATTTGAGGGTAAGACTAAGGGACACACCCATATATAGATAGGAATGGGTTATAATTTAGGTCAGAGGAGAAAATACTAAGACAACAAATCACATTCTTTTTGAATATTTGGCTCCAGTGTCTTGAACTTAAATGAGTAGACCAGCACCAATCTTATAAGTAGATGGATTAGGTATTGGCTCATGTGGTGTAATAAATTACACTTAGTGGTAGGTCTCTTTGTCTCTAAATCTTCCCTCTAAATTCTCTAAAATCCCACTTTTTCATTAAAATAAGTAGTTATTTGAAGAGCATCTACTATATTTGGAATAGAGTGTAGGTTGTAAGAGAACTGAGATTTAATTCACAAATATATATAGAGACATTCTACATATTAATTTTCCTTTTAAGTCATAGTCACAATCAATATATATTTATTAAGTACCTACTATGAATCAGGTCTTGCACATAGCTCTGGGGATACAAATAAGAAAAAGGAAAACCATCTCTGTTCTCAAGGAGTTTACCATCCAATTAGGGCATACAATATACAAAAGGAAGCTGAAAATAGAGAGGAATATGCCAGTTGGTACAGGGACTGAAACCAAGTTGAAACCAAGCAGAATGGTGGATGGGAAAAGAAGTTAGCTAGAAAATTCGGAGCCTCCTATAAAGGAAGTTTTGGAAGGAATTTATAGCTTCACCTTTTAGCCCTCCAGTTAGGGGGAGAGACTTCTTTTTCTGCTTTTTCCCTGAAAAAGAATATTATAGGACTTTTGGTAGAAGTAAGAAAAAAAAAGAAAAGATAGAGATCTATCTATGCAAATAGGCATAAAAGTGGAACAGTGGAATGGTTTACTTTCAAAGAGAAATGGAAGATTAAGAAGACAATTAATGCCTTCATTAGAAACTCTTAAATATCCAGTTTTGATGCATTGCTTTGTATCAGGTAAGTGACAGACTGGTAAAGATTTGTGAATGGGTAACATCAAGCTAAAGATTTTCCTGAAGACAAAAAAGAAGGAAAAGCATGATTAAGTTAAACAGTAATTCACAATTATTTAAGTTTATTGAGTAAAGCAATTTACTTGGTAACTAGGAGTCTACATATATTTCAAGTTCATTCCGTGTTATTTTTGTATTTAAGTTTTTACAAGAAAGAAAACTGTAGAACGTGAAAACAAAGGTACTTCTGAGACAATTTTGTCCAAGTTCCTCATTTTTCAGATGAGGGCGCTCAGGCCTAGAGAGTTTAAATGGTGTTTTATCAAGACGACACTGCCAAGTAGTGCAGAACTTAGATTAGAAATCAGGTTTTCCAACTTGTGATTTGGTGCAATTTCAATGGTACTACTGTGCAACTGCAAATTTATTAATGGCTTATTTTAACAGAACCGTATTTTTCTAGAAGAAACATCATTCAACATATTCAAAACATCTCTCATATTGTCATTTTTCCTTCACTCACATAGTCATCACCTTGGTGCAGGCTTTGATTATATTTTATCTGGATTATTGAAATGGCCTTCTAATTAATATCCTTGACTACAAAGTGATAATCCAAAAACTTAGATCTGATTTTCTGTCTCTCTCTTTCTCTCTCTCCCCCTCTCTTCCTTGTTCCTTCCCTCTCTCCATCTCTCTCCCTCCTTCTCTCTCTCTCTCTCCCCCTCTCTCTCTGTCTCAGTCTTTCTCTTTCTCTCCCTTCCTCCTGTTCTCTGTCACTTTCTTCCTTGTTCCTTCCCTCCCTCTCTCTCTTTCTTCCTCTTTCCTTCCCTCCATATCTCTCACCCTCCTTCCCTCCTTCTTTCTTTCTCCGTCTCTGTCTCTCTCAACCTTTCCCTTTCTCTTTCTCTCCCTCCCTTCCTCCCTTTTTCTCTCTCTCCACCCCTTTCTGTCTCTCTGTCTCTCTCACAAACATACACATATACTCACTCAAGAAACTCCAGTGATTCTTCCTTTCAGGATGAAATATAACTTGCTCAATCATCTTTTAAATCCCTTTACAATTTACCTTCTTCCTGCCTTTCCAAATCTTTTTACCTTTTACTCCCCTTCATGTACTCTACAAGCCAACTCTCCTGGCCTACTTATTACTTGCATATGATATTATTTATTGACTATCCCCCATAACTGGAATGCTCTTCCTCCTTACTTCGACTCTCCTGGTTTTGTGTCCTTAAAGACTCATTTCAAATCCCTTCAAGAGGCCTTTTCCCCTTACTTTCAGCCACAAATGCTTTCCCTATCGTGCTACCTTCTATTTACTCTGAATGTATTTTATATGTACATAGTTATTATATGTTATCTTTCTCATCAGAATATGACTTTAAGGCAATGATTATGTTTTTGTCTTTACAGCTTCAGCATTTGGCACAATTCTTGGCACATTGTAAGTGCTTAATGAATAACTTGGTAATTGTCCAATTTATTGCCTTTGCTAAGTCTGTCTACTCTCTAACAATTCATCTTTCAGTTTAAATTGTTTCAGAGTTATCTGATGATAACTAGCTATTTTTTGTCTGTTCACAGATAGATAATGTTCACCCTGAAATCAATTATGGTATAGCACTTGAGCTCTATTTATGTATGGGTCCTGTTAATTTGGGTATCTTTACTATCTATACATTGATAATTCAATGTGGCAAATCTCCTAGGAAAAAAAAAAACTTTTTCACAAAATTGACCTGGATGTAGATAATATTAGACCTTCTTAGTCTTCCCATTCATTCATTTGTTCATTCATTAAACAAATACTGACAAGACTGGATCCATAGGGCTATTTTGTTTAACATACCCTAACTGACACTGGTTAGGAACATGATATAGTACTCTCATGATTGGGCCAGGATCTGGAATCTGGATGAGAAGGCTATTTGATTACATCAACATACCATAATTCATTGTCATTCTTTGTTAGATATGTTCCTAGTTTGGGCCTAATATAAATAAAGCTACTATTGACATTAAAAAAAAACCGTATTGCCCGGATACATGACAGATAGTGAGACAGTACCTAGAAACAGCACTGTATTTGGTTTCATCCATCATATCTTTCTAGAGTTGAGTTTGCTTTACTATGAAGAGCATCAAGATACGTAAACATTTTCTGTGGTAGAAATTAACTCAAATCTCACCATCTTGAAAACCAATTTATTCACTGAAAGCTTCCAATTTCCAAAACAAAAAAAAATTGTTTTCCATGAAATTTTACACATGGGTAGAGGCACAAAGATTTATAATTCTACAACAAGAGGTCTGCAGTTCATGAAAATACTAGTTTTTACTAGGCTAAGCTTTACTACACCCACACATCTAAATCGTTTTGTCTACCTAATTCCAGCACTTTTTCTTTGGTACATATAATTTCAGAATGGAATGAGGAAACCTTTGTCGCTTTTTCTGTTCTTTGCAAAAGCATATCTTTTCTTTTTCACAGTGTGTTTTTCTTGCCCTCTAGGAATATGCATGGCAGACATACTGTCCTTTACCTCAGAATTACATTATGATAAATAGCTTGGTCCCCCAGAGTAATCTCAGCAGCTTCTGTGAAGACCACTGATGAATATCAGTGGATCCTTTTTCTAGAAGTTGTGTAAGATAATGGCTGACCTTGTTAGAAAGGTAGCAATGACCAAAGCTGAGGCCAGGAATAAACTAGGTAGGCAGACAACTGGGGAACTGTATAAAGAAATGGGAAACTATAAGAGAAAAGTGGCTTTTTGAAAATGCACATTTTTAAAATGTCAGAAACTTCCCTTTCCGTGTCAAAAAGATATTTCATGTTCAATTGAGTTATGTTCAGTACAGACTTGAAATCTTTGTGGACAGTAGTGTGGCTTCCAAATTGGGGAGGGGGCATAGTTTTCAAACATGGCCACACAGAGTAATCCCTTTAGAATCCCTTGTAGCTCTATAGTGTTTCCCAGTGTGCAAAGTAAACTTACATACCTTATGTCATGTGATTTTCCGTAGTAATCCTGTCAAGTAGAAAACATGAATATTATCTTTTTATAAATGGGAAAAATGTGCCTCACAGAGGGTTAAGATCCATTTGCCAAGGATTACACAGATAATACATGACAAAGATAGGACTTAGTATTCTTAGGGTCTAAGTTCAGGACCAAGGTCAGTCTTCTTTCCATGCTCAAGATATCTGCCAAGATTTAGGTCAAATCAATAGGGAGAGCTCTTAATTCAGTTTAAGATTGGGGTTCTTATTTCTGTCTGGGTCCAAGCTACAACTTTTCCCCGCCTCTCCCCTCTTCTGAGGACATAGTGGCCGTAAACTCCTTTTCTAGTTTGTGTCTTTCTATCCCAATACACTACCTACTGCAATGAACTAATCAAAAGAGTATTTAATATGTATTATGTGATATTTACTACTCTTGGAGGGAGCAATTCAGGTGGGAGGAGGGAAGAAGGTAAAGAGATTCTGGTCTATATCTGAAGAATGTGCAGGTTTAAATGGAAATAACTGGAATGTTTTAATGGACCAGAAAAGATATTAGAACAGTTAAGATTTGGAGATTTGTTAGATGTGAGAGGGATTAAATTTATTATGACTATTTATCTGGGGAACCACTAGGACCAATAGGTGAAAGGTACAGAGATTTTCACATTTGTTCAATAGTCAGAAAGACTCTAATAATTTGAACTTTCCTGCACTGCAAAACTCATCAGGGGTCTTTGAACGGATTTTAGATGATCACCTTTCAGGACTTCATGCTCTTGGTGGAGGTCAAATTGTATGATTTCTAAAGGCTTTCTAAAATGTTTTCTGGTTCTAAGATGCTATAATTTTTTTTGTAGAACATTACAGTCTAGCTGGGGATACAGTATGAACATCTTTGGAGGACAATAAAGAGATCAAATGTTAAATGGTATGGCGTGGACTACAAATACAATAGGAATCCTAGGAAGGGAGAGTTCATTATGGATAGAAGTGGTTGGATAAATCATGGAGGAGGTATGATTTGAGGTAGGCCTTGCAGGATAGGAATGTTAGAGCACATAGTAGTTATTTAATAAATGTTTATTGAATTGAGTTTAATCAAACGGGGTCTCTAGGCACAAAAAATGGAATTGGAAAATTATATTCGGATTAGGTATAAAGAAAGGCTTCCTTTATGATGTGCTAATTAAATATCAACATTTTTAGGGTGGAAGGGTGGTCTGCACTAGTGATGTTATCAAAGGAGACATCTCAATGTGAATACTCTTTCCATCAATTCATATCAACAGATTTTCCATAACTCATATTGTCAGTGACCTTGAGCACTGAAAAGTTGAATATTTTTTCTGTGATCACATCAACATTATGTGTCAGAGACTGAATTTGAACCTGTCTTCCTGACTTCAAATGTGCTATTTGAGATAAGTTGTCTGCACTGGATAGAATGATTGACCTGGAATCAGAAAGAGGAGTTCAAATTCAGCCTCAGACACTAGTTGAGTGACCCTGGACTAGTCACTTATCCTTTGCTTGCCTCAGTTTCCTCATTTTTAAATGGGGATAAAAACTACCTACCACCCGGGATTATTGTGAGGAGCAAAAAGAGATAATAACTGTAAAGTGCTTGACATAGTGCCTGACATATTATAAGTACTATATAAATGCTGGCCATCGAGTCCAACCACCATTTCCAACTTATTTCTAACTGCTTGTTGGGAGGGGGGAGAAGGGAGCACTGAGCTAGATGGTGCCCCTCCCTTTTCACTCAAGCCTGTCAGTGGGGGAGGAGTGAGTCCAGCAGGTTACTGATCTCTGGGATATCCTCAGCTTCCCACAAATATCACTGTTAAAACCAACATAACTATTACCCAAAGTTTGGCTTAATGAAAGGAGGACCGGTCATGGAATCATGAAGAAATGGGTTTGAGACCTGCTTCAGATGCTTATTAGCAAAGCAATCCCGGGCAAATGACTTAAACTGAGCTTCCGTTTCTTCATTTGCAATATGACGATGATAATAGCACCTAATTTGCAGACTTATTGTGATGATTAAATAAAATTATATATGTAAAGTACTTTGCAAAACTTAAAGAGCTATAAAATTGCCAGTTAAATCATTTGTAATAATTATGAAAATATGCAATATGCTATATAATAAGAAATGGCAGTGCTGTGACATAAATTGAGAGAGTTAGAGGAAGAGAAGGTTTAGGGGAAAAGATAATGAGTTGTTTTAGACATGCTGATTTTGAGATGTTAATGGGATTTCCAGAAGATGTCAGCTGGATAGATGGAGACCAAGGAGGATAAGGGACTGGGGAAAAAAAAAAGACCATTACATTTAGCAGTTAAATATATCTTCTGTATACAATGTATTCAATATTATATACAATAATATAGCATATCTAATATGCCATAATATTATATTTTTATTAGAAGTGTTAGAATAAGGATGCAGAAATCATTTAGCCTCTCTGAACCTCCTTTCCTCAAATGTGAAATAGGACTCTGGGCTAGAAAATCTTTAAAGAACGGTTTAGCTTTAGAATTCTGAATTTGACGCTAAGCCTCTACTGAAATCCTACTGACTTACAAAGTTCTCCCAGAGTCTCATGCCTCATAATGGCATCTAAGTGAAGCTGGGTTCTTAAAGCCCCTGTCAGTGGAATGTAAGTTCTGGCTAACCTGTAAGGACTTGAGTACAAGTTTCATGATGGATTGAATGTCTCTTTTCCAAGAATTCCTATCACTAAGTTTGGAGAGACTTATCTCTGAGCTGGCCACGGGGCAAAAAGTTTTTGGCCATAGGCACTCTCAAATATCTTTAACTGAGTTAGACTTCAATGACTCTGTATTTCCTATTGAGTAAAGCACAGTTTTTAGCCTGGACTTCAAAGCTGTCCACAGACTAGAATCACTTTATGTTATAAGCCTTATTTCATATGTCTCACCTTTACATTCTCTACATATTAGCCAACTTGACTACTTATTATCCCCTGAAGAGATCTATATTTTCCCACTTTTATGCCTTTCCGATAATTTTCCTTATATCTGGAATCTCCTTTATCTTAGTCTTCATCTGTTCAATCCCTACCCCGACTTGTTTGTTTTTTGTTTTTGAAGAGGACCAATGCTATATGGGGATGATGTCCTGGTTTGCACATGAATTGGATTTAAGTGAGGCAGAGTTGCATAGTCATCAGCCTCAATCTCTCTTACAGAGTCATCAATGTCCAGTGGCAAGACAAAAGTCAGGGAACTGGCAATGGCCCAGGCTGCAATGGATGACTTTGGCATCTTTGATGGCTGACCACACTCTAAGTGCTCCCCAGTGCTTGCTTCAGCTGCCTTCATGCTCCTAGGAACAAATTGTTCTCAGCTGCCAATTCCACCAGGGCAAATCTTCACATGCTTGGGATAGACCTCCTCCTACCTCTCTGATAATTTTGAGACCTGTAGGTTACCCTCAACCTAGTTTAGTTATACAGCTGAAATAATTTTACTGGGGTATGGTTGATGCGCATGCTACAACTTCTTGGAAAAATCCCATCTTAAAAACTAACAGAAATGCCATCTACTTAAGAAAACCTTCTGTCATGATCTTCCCACTGTACCCTTATACAGCAATTTGTTTTTCATCTTCTTAAAGCTTTTTTTAAAATCATATAATGGCATAGATTATGTTGTGAATATGTTTTTGTTTTACCTCCTTACTAGATCATAAACTTCATGAAAACAAGGACTAAACCTTATTTAAATATCTTTATCTGTAATAAATAACTATAATGTATCTTTATCTATTCACCAAGCATTGTACTTAGTAGGTCATTAACAGATATTTGAATGGAATCAGAGAGCTTTTCACTACCTAGAGCATTTAAACATTGGCTAGATTATCATTTTTTGGAGAGTTTATATATCCTCTGCCCTGTCTTGCTCTGCTAATGTCAGTCCTCTCAGAACTTTTCTAAAGAGATGCTTATGTCCTTAGCATTGTATATTCAATTCTCTGTACCTTATAAAAGTTCAGAGAAAGGTATTAAATATTGTTTTACATGAATTAAGCTGAAGTACTACGGATATTTTAGTCCCTTGGACTGTTCAGCCATGAGTTCAATCTCTGTAAACTGACTCAGTTTTTCCTGGACTATATGATCATTTTGCCTTTAGAATTCAAAGTAAATTCTGGACTGACTAATCCTGTGATATTGCTCTTCTATTTTCCAAACTTATCAGGAGGTGTGAAATTGGCATTTATTCTGTTTGCTTTTTGATTCATCATTTCAGCAGTGTAGCTATTTGAAGAAGTTCAGACTAGTCCCATAGAATTCTAACATGAGAAATTTTAAGAAGATAAAAAGCTAATTTTTCTCCCTTGTGCCCAAGATACTTGAACTTTCATTATTATTCATCTTCATCCTGGTTAAGCTCTCCAGAAAGAACACCGGGAACTTCTAAGTTCATTTGTATTATATCATATATTTTCCCTTACTTAAATTCTAGGGGTCTAAGTATATACCATAGAGGTTTGTAAAAATGATTAATTTCCCTTAGTGTTTATACTGAATATTTCCAGCTTTCAAATTTATGACAAAGCCTAGTTTTTAGAAATGACAATGTGGCTTAAGGACTCAAGGAAGCAGAATCTTTGGAAAAATGAGAGATTTGGTTTTCTTCCCAGCCTCCTCCAGGCCCCATACTATTATTTAACCTTATGATCCAGGGTATCCTGTATGTTGTGGAAGAGCCTGTCTTACTCCCTTTTATATCCTACATACTCACTCCAGGGCCTGTTTGTGACTTTCCTGCTACCATAAATGCCTTCCTCTTTAATATCATAATATCCTTAATTGTGGAATAGAATATTTTTCAAGTATTTCGTATATGCTAAGCACAATGCTAAATGCCAGGAATGCAAACAGAATAGCGAAGCAGTTCAGAGTCTCAAAGCTCATGTTCTAATTAGAAAAGGCAACACATAGAGAAACATTTCTCTTCAGTGAGATGGCAAGACCAACTGATTCTGGGGTATTTCGGTTTGTCAGATGAGCCGTCATGAATGCCCTGTTGCCAGGACCATGGATTGCACACGGCCCATAAACATTAGAAAGGGGAGATTTGGGTTACATTTAAGGAAGAGGGAAGTCACGAAATATTTCAACAATGGGATATTACATTAAAAAACAAACACACAAACAAATACAAGTATAATCTTAGGCACCACTAAGAGAAATATACTATCCAGAATTACACAAGTAATAGTCTATTGTATTCTGCCCAGAGCAGACCACATGTTGAGTGATGTTCAATTCAGAGTCCTAGTATTTAATATAAAACTCATCTGGAAGGAGCTTTCCCTAAGCCTTTAGCCTCTAACCTCCAAATCACTAAGGGAAAGTCCCAAAACATGAACAGATGATACTCCACGAGTTCCTTTGAAAGCTAGTTGCTTGGAAATTCCACCCCCCAGAATCCATGTTATAAATAGTATTCATACTTCTAGGTCAGTCCAGAGAAACCATTTTTTTCTATAATGTTCCTGAATTAAACAAATATTTACAAAATGGCTATAATACATAAAGCATTGTGCTTGTTACCAGGGGAGATGAAAAGATAAATACAATATGTATGCTATCTTTAAGAAGTTATAGGAGTCAGTTTTACTGTTTACAAGTCATATACTATTGGGCAAACAAACTGTCTGGGCCTTAATTCTTCACCTGTAAAATGAGAATGATAATATTTAATTGCTTTTCTTAAAAGGCTGATTTGAAGATCAAATGAGATGGTAGATTTGGGGAGATGAGATTTCAATAAGTTCATGTAGATGTTTATTTGGTCCAGGACACATGCAAACTGAGAAAGACTGGAATTCTGAATATGAAAACCAGAATAATTTCAATGAGGAAGAAAGGAAGAAAAAGGAAGGAACTATCAAAAAAAATCATCATGGATTCATTGGGAACTTACTGACAAACTATATTAAAAAAAGACATTATTGAAAGAAGTAAAGGTAAATAATGAAGGATGAGTACAAAGGTGTTCTGGTCCTCTAAGAATCTGGTGTTCAGAGTGCTTAGTTTAGAATGAGTAGAGTTAGGGGGCAGCTGGGTAGCTCGGTGGATTGAGAGTCAGGCCTAGGTTCAAACCCGGCCTCAGCCACTTCCCAGCTGTGTGACCCTGGGCAAGTCACTTGACCCCCATTGCCTACCCTTACCACTCATCTACCTACGAGTCAATACACAGAAGTTAAGGGTTTAAAAATAATTAAATAAACAAACAAACAAATAAATAGAATGAGTAGAGTTAGGTGATGAATATAAAGGACATAAAGAGGATAAAAGAAGGAATGGGATGGCAATTTCAAGGTGGATGGAATGATGATAAAGAATAATGCTAAGAATATCAAATTATACAACTCTTAGAAAGGTAGCTGTAGTAGTGTCTAGAACTCTAGACCTGCAATTCGGGAGATTTGAGTTCAAATTCTGCCTTAGATACTTACTACTTGTGTGACCCTGAATTGCCTAAGTTTTTTCCGCATCAGTTTCCTTGTAAAATGAGGTTAATAATAGCACCTACCTCCCAGGGTTCCTTCTAAGGATTAAATGAGATAATATATGCAAAATGCTTTGCAAAATTTAAAATGTTACATGAATATTAGCTACAATTATTTTGGTTCTGTCATGTCTGCCAAAGAAAATCATTTTTTAAAAATATATCTTATTTTCCCAATTACATGTAATAACAATTTTCAACATGTGTTTTCGCAAAATTATAAGATTCAAATTGTCTCTTTTTCTCCCTTCCTCCCCCCTCCCAAAGATGGTAAGCAATTTGATCTGTATTATACATGTATTATTATGCAAAATATATTTCTATATTGGTAATTGTCATAAGAGAATGCTCATATAAAACCAAAATGGTTAAATAAAAACATAAACTAATCTGAAAAGTAGTATACCTTGATCTGCATTCTAATTCCAATAGTTCTTTCTCTGGAGGTGGATAATATTTTTCACCATAAGTCCTTCAGAATTGTCCTGGGTCATTATATTGCTGAGAGTAGCTAAGTCTTTCACAGTTGGTCATCATACAATATTGCTATTACTGTGTACAATGTTCTCCTGGTTTTATTTCACTTTGAATCAGTTTATGTATATCTTTCCAGATTTTTCTGAAATCACCCTGTTCATCATCTGTTATAGCTCAGTGGAATTCCATCACCATTATATTCCACAACTTATTCAGCCATTCCCCTGTTGATGGACATCCTCTCAGTTTCCAATTCTTTTCCTCCACAAAAAGAGCTGCTACAAATATTTTTGTAAAGTAGCTCTTTCCCTGTTTTTTTTTTTATGATCTCTTTGGATTACAGACCTGCCTGGTAGCGGTATTACAGGACCAAAATGTATGCATGGTTTTATAGCCCTTTGGGTATAGTTATAAATTGCCCTCCAAAATATTTCGATTAGTTCACAACAGGAAAAATCATTTTTGAACTGTAAAGTACAGAGCAAACATGGTAAATAGAGGATTTAACCCCAGAGAAGTAAGCAGGGGCTGAGAGGATCTTACAGTTCTCAATGAGTTTAACTTACTTGGTTCAGATGAATTATATTCCAGGATTCTTAAAGAACTTTGGGATATGACCACTGAGCTATTTTTGCCAGCTATCTTTGAAACACTTTGTAGAATGGCAGAAATGCCACAAGGGTAAAGTAGGGTATATATTGGCACACATTAAGGAAGGCACATATAGATTTTTTTAGAGAGAAGAAAAGAGTATCTGAAAACTGTAGACCAATAAGCTAAACTTCAAGTGCTGGAAAATTTCTGGAATATATGATTTGTAAACATATAAGAATGGAAGAGGAAATCACTAAGGACCATGGAAAGTCATGTCAGTCATGGTGGGGGGAAGAGTTTCAAGAACAAGAAGAATTTATAGATATAGTTTTGCTTCAATTTTAGCAAAGCATTTGGCAGAAACTCTCATGTGATTTTTTATGAACCAGATGGGCAGGGTTAGGCTCTAGTTAGGTAGAATCAGAATGGGATGAATTATTATGTAGTTACTTATAATGGTTTGATATCATTATGGAGGGAATGCTCTGGTGATATGTTCTTGGTATGTGCTGACTGCAAAATTTGTAAATGACTAGAGTAAGGGCATTCATAATAATTATCAAATTGATATGATTCAAAGCTGAAAGAGATAGTTAACACATATACTTGAATAACATGAGTAAAAAAAGATCTCTTTAATTAGTGGAACAATGGATAAAACTAATAAGTGACATTTAATAATGGCAAATATAAAGTACTACATATCAGTCAATAGCATGATATGGCAGATAAAATAGCTACTACGACATTAAGCTTCATTAAATGTAATAGTAAGAATGAACAATATGCTAGTACTTATGCACTTTTCCTTGTCAGATCCCATCTGGAATATTAGGTTCTTTTCCAGATACCGCATTTTACGAGGGACATTGACAATCTGGGGAATATCCAGAGGGCCCAGGATACTGAAAATACCTCAAAAATAGAGACTATCTGAGGATTAGTTTGGACAAAACATAGGCAGGCATCATTGCTGTCTTCAGATACTTGAAAAGCTGTTAAGTGAAACACACATCAAACTTGTTCTGTTCAGCCTCAGAAAGAAGAACTAGAAGCAATGGGTGGAAGGTATAGTTGGGCAGATTTAGGGTTAGTGGAAGTAGAAAACTTTTTAGCAACTAAGATTTATCTAAAAGTATAAATAAGCTACTTTGGGAGGTAATGGATTCCCTTTTCACTCAGAGATCTTTAGTTAAGGTTAAAAGATCATTTGTTGGAGATACTACAGAGATACTTCATTAGTTTTGTGCATTCGGGCTTTTATTTAATTCTAAGATGCCATTATTTTGAAAGAGAATAGATTTAATAAATGTTTAAGTGTTATACATATGTAAATTAGTCTCCATTGTTGTCATCATTGTCATCATCGTGATCATTATTCTGGGACTGGGGAATTTAGAAAAAATATTACTTCAATTGAGGCAAATTGTACTACTTTCTGTTAGCCCTTAAGACATAAGGCCTTATATGATTAAGATGTAAGGATGTGGTATTGCACTATTTTCCCAGTGTGCTCTGTCCTTCTAAATGAGTATACTTCAAATCTCATCCAGGGAGCCTTAGGATATAGAGTCTTTAAGACTAGACAGTTCTTAGCTAATTGTATTTTTGTTTCTCTATTGACTTTGATATTCTTTCTATCAAAACCCCACTTGTGGGGCACATCATTATTCTGTTCTCATCCCAACCCTCTAAATCTTAGTAGGGGCTTTTATGAGTTTCTATGGGACAAATGGCTCACTTTTTAGTGAACATTCTAATGATTATCTATTAATAAACTAATGATTATCTCTGAGCTTGGTTAGCTCATGATAAAGTTATTTAATTAAATTTAGCAGATATTTATTAAGTATTTTTTTTCTGTGTAAGGCAGTTTGAGAGACTGGGAGACAAAAATTACAAAAGGAAGGAAACAGAGAAAGTTCTAGGAGAAACTTGAGGTAAGATCATTTTCACCTGGAGGAGGGCAAAGAAGACTTTGTGGAGGAGATGACATTTCATTTGGGCCTTAAAGAAACAGAGGGACTTTAACAGATAGAGATGGGTACATGTGAAAGACAGGGGGAGAGGAGTCTATTCCAGACTTTTAGAATGCAGTGAGCAAGGCACAGAGACAGAGAAAACAACCGGAGAGTAAAGGATTTGTAAAGTAGTCCAGTTTGGTTGGAGTGATACCTGCTCTCAAGGAGGTCACAGACTAACTGGGAGATTCATTACATAAATGGGAGCTAAAAAAAGCAGGGCTGTGATTAACAGGGAGCAGCTATCACTGGGAATCTTGTTCTTTGGAGTTGAAACTAGGCAGAAAAGCAGAAGCAGAGTCTAGTTTCTACCTTATATAAAGGAAGGCATTGGGAGGAGTTTAGTACTTCACCCTTCAGCCCTTCAATCAGAGGGGAGAGGAGGCTGAGGGAAGTGGTGTTAAGTCAAGGTTTGTTAACTGTGTGGACATATAGAGATAATGGGCTTAACCTGGGAGAAGCATCTTGTTCTGTGGGGTTTAAACCAGAAGAGCTGATGGTGAATGGAATAAACCAGAAAATGACTTCTTCAAGGATCTACAGCAAGTAAATAGTAGGGCTAGAACTCAGACCTATTTCTTTTGATGCCATATCTGGAGTTCTTGCCGTTATCTAAGGAATAGCATGATTATAAAGGGAAAATCTTCCACACTCTGTCCCCAACACCTTAATAATCATAGGTAATGGTTATTATATAATCCCAATTATATCTCATTGCATATATTGATTCTCTGACTTTTAACTGGTTTAATACTAAATGATGAATATTGACTTTTTTGTTATTTTTGCTAGGGGTGGAGATGTATGTATGGGGTGAGGGGGTAATAAGACACTGCCACTTTAAGGGCAAGGTCTAATTAATTACGTTGTGCCACCTTGGGAAGAGAGAAGCTCAGGGAGCAATTGAGGGCACCTAAATTGTCATTGCTTCTCAATATGCAGCTTGCACTAGCTGAAACTCAAGAAAAACTCTCCTGGTCCTGGGTGAGAGCACCAGGAGGGTTTATTTTGGTCTAGACCTTAAACACTGGAGGAGATCTCTAGGAAAGTGAAAGTAGACTTTGGGAGGAAATCCTAAAGAATCAAGAGTCTTGGAATAAAAGCTTGAGGAGGGTTGTATGCAGAAATCTGAGAACTATGAATGCTCCCTGTATGCTGAATCCAAGGAATCTGCCTACCCTTGATGCTGTGGGTAAATGGGCCATGAAATCGTAGCATATTTGTACCCAGGAAGGGCTACAGAATGTGAGTAAAAGGCAGTGTTTCTTTAAAAGTCAAGCCTACAGACTGTCTCAAGTAAAAGTCCTGAGCTAATTACATGCCATAAAATATGTAGTAATTTTCCATCTTGTGTTTCTTTAGCAATGAGTACACACACTGTTTCTTTTTGAGAACAGCTCCTTATTTGTCTAATAATAAATTAGCTCAAGACAGTATCTTGGCAATTTTTTAGAACTTCCTTTTTATATTCCATTTATTATTTCTTGACATATCACTCGGACCACACTCAATGACCCATCAGGTGGTTATCCTGTCCTTAATCAATGCTTAGCCAAACTACGTATTAAAACTACAAATGTTCTCATTTAGGACTCACTCTTTTGCTGGACCTTACATCCTTGATTATTCTTTGGCTTTTTCTTCATGCCTGCATTTTGGTTTAAATCTTCATTAGTAATAAGGTAGCCAGAAATGATTAGGCACTTGCTTGATGTAATCACATGGACTCTAGCAATTCAATTATTTCTTTCCTGTTGCCTAGACATTTTATTGGTTCCTTCTGTTGCCCTATGGAATTCCAGACTCCTTTCTAGTTTATCTATTACTGTTTTCATAATTTCTCTTTAACTATTAGTGCCTTTCCCCATCTTTTTTCTATTGAATGAATGTACTTTGCATTTATTCCAACATGAATCTCTCTTATCCCCACTGGTTTTAAGCTCTGGAGGTCCCTCTTCTTTTCCTCCAATTTTTCTTCTCTTACTGTATTTGGTTGTTTAAAATGGATGGCATATAACTTTTGACTAAGTTACTGTTTATTGTCTTTTTGGTCATTAATGAAAGCACTGAGCAAAAAACTGTTACTCCTCTTGTATAGACCATTACACATTTTATGCTAATATTAATAAAATGATTATAGAACACTTGCAAATATGAATTCTAGAAAAATGCTTAATCTTCTAATAATTTGATTTTACACATTGTTATTTTCTTGTCCATTATTTTCGATTCAGCTCTATTCTGCAAATGAAACTTTATTGCACTCTGAATTGCTTTTTTGAGATCTGTATTTATGAAGCATGTCATGTTGCCATTTTCTACAATATTTGTTTGCTAAACATACTGTATTGTCATTCTTACAATCAGAGCCAAAAATATATTATTAGTTTCTGGTCTGGTCTGGATATGGTTTGTTGTTTCAGACAGTCAGCAAATTGCATTGAATGTCTACTATGTGCAAAGAACAGGTTTTTTGGGGGGAGGAAAGGAGAAAGAATAGAAAATAGTAAGTAGATTTGTGATTAATCAAATATCATTAGCAATTAGCTTTTCCTGGCGGTTTAAGATAGGTAATTTTGTTCCTTAGTTAACTAACATTCTTTGATTCCTAAACCTGGATCAAGCCAGGCTTAAATGATTTGTTGTTTTCAATAATCAGTCACTATATAGTGACTCTCAGGTAGGAGATCATGTAATTTGCATATGTGTGAATTTTTTGTATTTGAGATAAAATTCACTATTTTAGCAAATATTCGTTGGGTGCCCAATATGTCCTAGCACTGTGGAGGGATATAAAGAATTCTGACAATATTCCTATCTCTGGAGTTTTTTTGTTTAGTAGTGGAGATAAGGTAAGTATAGAATAAGACAAAATATGATTATATCTCTTACAAAGTATACAAAGTGATACAAGAATTCCAAAGATGGGGGAATACTTCCGGGGGATGTGATTAACAAAGGCTTCTTTGGAGAGCTGACCTTTCAATTAGACCTTAAGATAGGATTTTAGGAAGTGAAAATGGACCTGGCTGTCTGAATTCAACTTGAGCAACATTCACTTCATGCTGACTATGTGTAAAGCACAGAGACAGCTTAGCATATTGAATAAGGTTTAAGATTCAAATGCTGTCACTGATTTTTCTACAAGACCCTGGAAAAGTCATTTAACCCTCCTATGCCTCTAGCAATTGAGGATATTTCTATTGTGCCAGATGTCAGTGATATGCATTGGTCTATGTGCAAACTCTTTTGGTCATCCATAGTTAAATGAGCCAGGCACTGTCAGAGAGTCTTTTCCTTCAAGGAGCTCACATTCTTTTAAGGAGATATATACAAATATCAAATAAACACAAAATAAATAAATACAAAATAATTTCCAGGATTAAAGAGAACATTAAAAATTGAAAAGACGGGGTAGGAGTTAGTGTCTAAGTTGTGTTTAGAATCCCAATTTTCTTCAAAGAAGAGTTAAGGAGGGAGTGCTTTCCAGGCATGTTCATTTTCCTGAGGAAAGATATGAAAGCAGAGATAGATTGTTGTGTGTAGGCAACATATTAGTAGATCAGTTTGACTAAAATGGAGAATGCATGCATAATATGAATTTATAATTAATTAAAAACATTTATTAAGGACTGCCCAGCACTCTGTTAAGCACTAGACATACAAAGAAAAGCTATGACAGACCCTTCCCTGGAAGAACTCATATTTCAAAAGATGAGAAAACTTGTGAATAGTTCAGCACATAGAAATTATGTAAAAGGAAAGGTAATCTAAGAGGGAGGAGGGAAAGGATTTATTTAGTACCTATTATGTGCCAGGCACTTTGCCAAGTACTTTACAAATATTATCTCACTGAAGAAGGTGAGACTTGAGGTGGGTCTTGAAGAAGCCAGGTGTGGATGGTAAGTAGTAGAGGTGAAAAGAAGAACATTACAGGCACAGGGGGGTAATCAGCAGGTTGTTTCCTACACTTGGATTATAGAGTGTGGAAGAAATCAAAGTACATTGAGTTTGGAAAGAAAGAAAGAGGCCAGTTTGGAAGGAGCTTTAGATATAAAACCTTTGTATTTGATCATGGAGGCAATAGGGAGTCACTGGACTTTGAGAAGAGGGGCGAAAGGGACAGACTTGTGATTGAGATGAATGGCTTTTGTAGCTGAGTTGAGGATGGATTGGAATGAAAAAATAATCAAGGTAGAGAGATAAGGTAGAAGGCTATTGTAAAAGTCCAGGTAGGAGATGATAAAGACATGAACTAAATAAAGTGATGGCTGTGTGAGTGGAGAGAAAGGAGCAAATGAAGATACCTGGAAAGTAGAAATATCTAATTATCTAATTATTATCTAATCTCAGGTGAGTCAGACTAAGGAGCTGAGAATGACACCAAAACTACTGACCTGAGTAACTGGAAAGATGGTGGTGCTCTTCTTGATTAGAATAGGAAAATTATACTCAGATAGATAGGAGAATAGTGTCATAACGAAACACAGAGAATAAAGACTATACAGGAGAGGATGATCAGCAGTGTCAAAGGCATCAGAGAGATGTAGAATCATGAGGATTGAGAAAAGGTCATTAGATTTGGTGATTAAGAGGTCACTGTTAACTCTGGAGAGGACAGTTTCAGTTGGATTGTGAGATGAAGCCAGATGCAGAGGCTTTAGAAGAGACTGAGAGAATGGAGGTACTAAGTATAGATGAATAGCCACAAAGTAGCTCAGAAGACTAGAAAGATTAAGAGAAAGAAGAGTCAAAGATGACAAACAGGATGAAAACCTGAGGAATTTCCTCAGTATTTCAATTGAAGATTGAATGTAATGGATGATGGGGAACACAATATAATTGCTAGCATTTTAATGCTTACTGTGAATTAAACACTTAAAATTATCTTATTTGATCCTCACAGCAACTCTGGAAAGTAGGTCCAATTATCACTCCCATATTATAGATGAGGGAATTGTAACAAATAGAGGTTAAACGACTTGTCCAAGGTCACATAGTCGGTGAGACCGGATTTGAATTCAGATCTTTCTGATTCCAGATTTGGCACTTAATGCAGTGTGCTACCTAAAAATATTTTAAGGATTCATGATTTCTTCTATATATAGCTACTAACTATCTACCTATTGGAGGCAGTTAGGTAGTTCATTGGATAGAGCTCCGGGTTTAGAGTCAGGAAGACTCCATATCTGTTCATACCTGGCCTCAGATACACACTAGCTATGTGACCCTGAGCAAGTTATTCAGCCTCAAAGATACTGGAGTGCTGAAGAAGGAAATGGCAAAGCACTCCAGTGGAATCCACTGGAGAAGGAAATGGCAAAGCACTCCAGTATCTTTGCCAAGAAAAGTCCTTAAAAAAGGATCACCAAGAGTTCAACATGACTGAATGGCTGGAGAACAACAATAACAACATCCTCTTATTACATATGCCCTGGACAAGTTTCAAGTTCTCTATAACTTAGTAGATAGTCCCCTAGGTTTCTGAGGCTAAAAATTTCATCTCCCTTTGCCAAACCTGCTGATGAATCTCTCCAAAATTACTAAGGCTGGTTCTCTGAAGAAAGGCAGGCAGGCTGTTTTCAGAATTGGAATTTCAGCTACATATTTTCTGCCAGTTTTTGCACTCAGCCGGCATGGTCTTTAATGACCCAGGGTCATCTGCGCACCACAACGAGGTATAAAGGATGGCTTTTGTAAAGGAGGCAAGGGCCTATGGATCAAAAACTTGCCTGTCACTTCTCTTCTTTGCTGACTTTTCTGTTTCCTTTGATTGCTCACCTGCTTCACTGCACACCAGCTGTCTGCTAGAGCTGACTTCCTACCACTGAGTCACGAGTAGTTTAAAAAGGGTAACTGAGTTAAGAGCAAGAGAGAACATGTGAATAAGAGAGAGAGGAAAAGAGGATCATTAAACAAAGACAGGTATTTATGCAAATGAATGCCATTATAATCATGATGAAAATTTACTGATATTTGAAGAAATATTCAATTAAATTTTATAGTGATAGATGTTTGCTACGAAAATCACCAAATCAACAAAGATGAAACTAAAATAATTATTCTATACTTACAGAACGGGCAGGCTGGTAGAGGTTACTATCTATCTTTGGAGGGAATATCCACGTTAATGAGATTGCTAGTCTGTCAAATTATATATTTATTGGGCACTAGAGGGGATTTATGGAAATGTTACTAAGCTGCTGTCTGTATACAAGTCCGTATACAAGATTATGAGATAGGAAGGTTAAATGAACTCAATATTCTGAAAAGTAGCTGTGAAATATGGCCTTTCATTGTGATGTTCAGGATGAAAGTACCAAAAAGAAAGAGTTCATTCAGAATAGAATAGTGATTATAAGATTATGATATCATATGTCTATAGGATAATTCCCATTTGAGGCGGATTTATTAGGTTTAATAATGTTTTAATGCAGTTTGGGGACTACCTTAATGTAGTTTGGGAATGTTTAAGTATAATTTTGAAAATTTTATCGGAAGAATGCTTGCTTAATCAGGAATACAGGAAATATCTGTTGAAATGTAGAGATAATTTGGGCTATGCAGGGATACCTCAGTGTGTAATAATAAGTACCCATGGGAACTGCTATTCTTCTGAGCAAACGATAGTTTCTAGCTATCCCACGTTTTTGGGCACACTCTCTGTCTTGGATTCTCCCTGTAAAATACATGTACTATAGGATATGAACCAATTATATAATCTGATTTTAATCCCTTTTATTCCTTGAGCTTTGCAAAACACTGATTCATTTTTTGGCTGTAAAATGAAACAATAATGAACTGTGACATGGGATGATACCAAGTCAATATAGTAGATATAGTGTGCTGCACTGGGAGTCCTGAAATTAGAGTTCAAATCCTGCCTTTGGTACCTATTGGCTGTCCCTGATTCTGGATAAGTCATTTTATCTCTTTGAGACTTAATTTCCTTAGATGTAAAACTGGGGTAATCATACTTCTAATATCCACCTCACACACTTTTTGTGAGGACAATGCTCTTCATGTATTAAAGCATAATCTAAATGTAAGTTATTATCCCTGGGGTGCCATAGGTAGAGGTTTCTATTCTCAGTTTGGGCTATTTCTGTGGGACTGTTAGAGCTCATTTGGATCAGGGCTTTTCTTAACAACCACTGGTATCATTGTGTTGATTCCTCTCAGACACGTTTACCTAGGAAGGGGAAAGCAGATTTTTTAATTCTTCCCTACCATCTCATCTCTGAAATACAGAAACACAAAGCTAACCTTTCCTTACCATTATTATTTAGAGCTAGCCCAGCTGTCTTACTTTACAGATAAGTAAACTGAGATTCAGAGAGCAGAAGCAAATGATAATAAAAGGATTCTGGCTCCAAACTCAGATTCTTTGATTCCAAATCCAGTGCTCTTTCCACTGAATGCTGCTGTCTTTCTAAAAATCTGGATGACATCATGATCAACCCATACTTGAGCAAGAATTCAGCTCATTAACTATTGATGCTAAATATCTATTATATAGAAGATACTATGCTAGGTGTGGGGGATAAAAAACCCAAACCAAAATAACGTTGAATCTCCTTTATGATATATATCCCTGACAAGTGACAACCTTTATTTGGAAAACTTTCTGAAATAGCTCATTCTACTTTTAGAGAGCTCTTCAAGGCTATGTATTTTTCTGATATGAAGACCGTATCTGATGCCTCTTTGCAATTTTCCCTCATTACTCTTAGTTCTGCCCTTTATACTCTGCCTTCTTAAATGCAGAAGCTCTTAAAGCATTTGAAGATATCCATTATGTTGCATGTCATCATCAAAGTTTTTCTTGTTAAAAAAATCCAGTTGATCCAAAGATCTATTTTTTCCTTATGTGTAGGTGATTTGCCTATGCAAACACTGCCACAATATGTTTTACTGTTGATTTTTCACCCAAATGCTCTTTATTATGCATTATCCCTTTGGTACTGACACTTACATGTGGATAGCTTTTCAATATGCAATATTATCCCACCATTTCTTGTTCATCTATTTTATTAGTTTAGAATACAGTATTCTCTTCCAGGGTCACATTCCAGTCATGAAATCTATCCCACCAAGCCTTTCTGAAATCTTTGCAATCAAATGTGTGAATGTATTAGGACTTTAGTTCCCCCTCTCCCCTGTTTTGTACATTTATATATATATATATACATATATATATATATATATGTATATATATATATATAGGCATGTAATACAATATGTTTTTATTGCCAGCTTCTCTCTTGGATTTTGTAACCTGTGAATTTCTGAGTTTCTATACTATTCTTCCTATGTTATAGCTACTGTTCTCTGTGGTATCTGACTTAGCAAATATACTAAAGGCAGTTTCTGTCTTTTCTCAACATTTTCAGTATAAAATCCTCTTTATTCTCAAGATTCCAAATAAATATAGATTTTTTGTTGTTGTTCAGTCTTTTTTTTTTGTCCTGACTGACTTTTCATGACCACATTTAGAAATTTCTTTGGCAAAGATACTGGATTGACTTGCCGTTTCCTTCACCATTTCATTTGACAGATGAAGAACTGAGGCAGACAGGTTTAGTGACTTGCCCAAGGTCACACAGCTAGTAAGTGTCTGAATCTGGATTTGAACACAAAAAGATAAGTGTTCCTGATTCCTAGTCTAGAGCTTTATCCATTGTACCTCTGTGAGTGAGTTTAGTCAGCCCTGTGTTCCATCCATGGCCAAAATGCTCATAGTTTTGAGTGAGTTAAATCTGTCCAGAAATCTTCTACCCATTCACAGTCACAATCTCCCCATCCATTTGTTCACTTTACGAATCTATTTATTTTTCACAGCCACTGCCTTTAATCAACAGAAAATAACATCTGTATCTATAAGTTATGTTTCTTGCCCAATTTTTTACAATATCTAGTAATGATTTCTCAGTTCATTCTGGAAGTATCTTTTGCTCTGATATAACTATTGGGAATAAATTATGTTATAGCAGTTAGAGAAGGTTCTAAGAGATCCTAAATAAATATTATTATTTCTTAATTTATGAAGTAGAGAATCATAAAATATGAATATTTGCATATACAAACACTAGAAAAAATATAATAAAATTAATATAAAACCATAAATCTATTTCACATAGCTTTTAAAAATGTGGTAATACCAATATCCTATTTTCTATGTTATTGTCTAAATATTTTTGTTCTATATATTTCATAAATGTTTCATTAATGCTCTTTTCTATTTCTATTTCCCTCCCTCTCTCCTCCCCTTTCTTCCTTCCTTCCTTCCCTATTACTATCACTGCCTTATTGTCTTCCTTCTGACAAAAAAGTGTAATTAAGCAAAGCAAATTTGTATTGGTCATGTTTCAAACATATGTGCCATTCTGTACTTGTAGTCAATCAATCTTCCAAGTGTGGAGAAACATGCTTGATTATCAGTCTTTTGGTGTATTTTATTGGACACACCCTGAATTTCTAGGTCTTTGCTGTGAAAAAGTGCTGCTATAAACACTTTTGTACATATAGATGCTTTACTTCTTTCTTTAATCTCTTTGAGAGTATAGGCCTAATAGTCATAGTGGCTTTTTCCAAATTGATTTTCAGAATGACTAAACAATTTTATAGTCCTGACAACTGCATTAGTGTATCTGTCCTACCCCCTCTCGGATGTTATGTTTGTCATTTCCTTTTAGTTGGCCATCTTTGACAATCTGATTGATGTGCTGTGGACCCTTGGATTTGTTTTAATTTTTTATTCACTAATTATTAATAATTTTAATAATTTAAAACACCAGTTTTTTGGGATAGCATTGGTTTTTACATTATCTTAACTTTTTCTCATATCCAGAGTGTCATGGCTTATAATAAAGGTTTAAAAGAAAAGAAGAGAACCCTTCCTAGCATGCCATTCAATATATTAAAAAATGCATTTAGTACATTCTACATATAATTGTTGATAACTTGGATTTCTTCTCTCAATAACTGCTGGCTCACATCTTTTGGCTATTTGTAGTATATATTAGGAATTGATTCATGTGTTGTCTCAATGTGAGCTCCTTGGAGGTAGAGGTCATCTTATGGGTTTTTAACTGAACCCACCCACTACCTATGTGCTAAGAGGCACATAGTAAATATTTAATGAATTCTTGTGATTGATCTTTTTTTTTTAAATTTTGTTGGTTAAAAAGAGAAAGCCTATAGATATTTGGACCTATTTTATATTTTGCTACCTGTAGTAAAGTTAATCAGATCTTTAGGGTTCAATAAGTAAACTTCAAATTTCTCTGAAACAGATTCTCAACTAAACAAGAGATAGAAGCAATGATAAAAGATTAAACAGGTAATTTTAATTACATGAAATTTAAAAGCTTCAGCATAGACAAAATGAAAGCACTTAAGGTATGTATCAACTTTCTTGAATAAGGGTTTGGTATTTAAGATGTATTGGCAGCTAATAGAGAGATTAAAAGACATTAAATTAATGCCATTAAAATAACAGTAATAATTAAGCCTCTAAAATACAAGATTAAAAGCCAATCCTCACCAAATAAATAGTCAAAAACATATAAATAAATAGGTCTCAAAAGTATTGCAAATCATTAATAACAATATGGAAGAATTCTCATAATCTTGAATAAAAAGAGACATGCAAGCCAAAGCAACTTTGAAATTTTACCTCACCCTAAGAATTGATGAAGATGACAAAAGATGGCCAGGCACAGCATTATGTAGTTCATACATGGGTGAACTGGTATAACCATTTTAGAAAGCAATATGGAATTATATAACTCAGTGATTCCTAAAGTGGGCGCTATTGCCCCCTGGTGGGTGCTGCAGCGATCCAGGAAAGCAGTGATGGTTACAGATGCATTTATCTTTCCTATTAATTGCTATTAAAATTAAAACAAATTAATTTCCAGGCGGCTAAGTAATATTTTTTCTGGAAAGGGGGTGGTAGGCCAAAAAAGTTTGGGAACCACTGAATTGTAACTGAAGTGGATAAAGTATATCTTTTGCCTAGAGATTCCATTCTTAGGCATAAACTCAAAAGATATAATTAATAGGCTCTCTATGCACCAAAATAATTATAGAAACACTTTTTTGTGGTACTAAAGAACTAGAAACCAAGTAAATACTTATGAATTAGAAAATGACTAAACAAATTATGGTACAAAAAGGTAGTGTAATATTACTGTGGCATGAGAATGATAATTGTGATGAATACAAAGAAGCATAAAAGATTTATAGAATTGAAGCAAAATGAAGGCAGTGCTAAATAAATAACATACACAATGATCAGAACAATGTAAATGGAAAACTAGTTTCTAATGTCATTGATTTATTAGATTTTGTTTTCAATTTTAATTTCCTCTTTGATTTCAGATTTCATTTTTTAGTTGAAGTTTTTTAATCTGTTATTTTCCTAACTATTTAAAAATAATATACTTAATTCATTGGTCTTTTTTTATGAAAGTATTTTTCTTAAGGACTTCTTTGGATGCTATACACCACACCCCTCAAGTTTTGGTATATTCCATTATTGTTGTCATTTTCTTAGAAATTTTCTATTTTTTCCTATGGTTTGTTCTTTGACCTAAATATCATTTAAGGTAGGAATAAGTTATTCTTTTTTTAAGGTTGGATACTTTCTTTAATCACAAGTGACCTTTCACATGTAACTTAGTAAATTTCTGTTCTTTAAATGCTTTCTTGATTACATTTTTCATTTTCTCTCTACTCTCTCCAACATTTATCATTTTCCTTTTTTTTGTGGCATTAGCTAATCTGGCAGGTCTTTTCCATATTTTTGTTAAATTTAGCGGGGGTTACATTTTTATTAGGTCTAAAAAGGGTACAATTAAGTTTCCAGATACTATAGAGTTGATGTCTAGTTTTCATTATAATTTGATGAATTTTTCTTTTTAAGAAAATTTAGTTGTTATGCTATTGGTTCATATATATTATATAGACAAAAAAAACCCCCTGCGATTATGATTTCATTGGTAGAGGGAGACCCCGTTGTGGAAGTCTCTCTACCAATGTAGGCTGATGCTTTCTCTCCAATTTTTATAGTTTTAGTTGTCTAGAGTTTGGAAGGGGTTAAATTATTTTCCCAGAGTCATATAACCAGGATGTGTCAGTAGAGAGAGATCCGAATTCAAGTCTTGCCAAATTCAAGAGAAGCTCTGTACTATACAATTCTGCCACACATGAATATTGATATTTTATACTCTATGGTGTTTTAAAATGTAATGGAATTTCCTTGCTTGTCTTTTTAAATTGTTTCCTTGTCTAAGATCCTAACTGACATTCATGCTTCCTTGAATTCTTTTGAAGCCCAATCACTTCTGGTCTAGTCCCTCATTTTTATTCTGTGAATATTTGTTTCAAGTATGTTTCTTATAATTGTATTAGTCTTTTCTTTCTAATCATTCTGTTAATGTTTTCTATTTTATATATGTTTATCTAATTAATATTCATTAATATATTACCAGTATATTTTCTTCCATTACATTGAATCATCATTAGTAATTTATACTTGAAATGATCTGTTCCTACACGTTTGTCTTCATCAAGGCTAGACTGTGTCATGTTACTTTCTTTCACTCTTAAATTTTCTTTTGCTTTTAACTCTCCAGGATTAAAGCTTTTCTTGTGATCATTCCCACCGTTCCTTTATTTTCTTTCTTATATCTCAGTTTCACCTATCCCAGCCAGTTTTTTTTATAGATTTTTAGATTTCTATACCAAGAACTTTGTGTGTATATTTGTTTGACTCTTCTTTGTCCAGTTCATATAAGAATGAGTTTATGAAATATCTATTGCCCTTAGCCTTCCTCTTTTTGTAAATTCTCCTCTCTTAAGCACTCCATTTATGCAAAATAATAAGTTCTCTTCTTTTTCTCATTTTTTTCCTTTCCTCCCTCCATTTGCATTTCTTAAAACCAATAAAACAGTTTAAATTTACTTCCTCACCCTAGTGTTTGACTTAATAACTTTTTGACCCTTGAATATATGAATATGTGAAGATTCTGAAAGTATAATTTGTCTCTTGACCCCCTGTTAAAATGTAAGCACTTAATTCTCATCTAGCTCCTTCCATTACCCAATATATTTTGTCTTTCTGTTTTGTACTCCAGGCCTATTCCCTTTGATAAAGACTGCTAAGTAGGCCTTTATTTAGATAGAGCAGATTTCCTGCCTTTTTTAGTAAGATAAGACTAGCTAGCTCAACTGCCTTCATTAAAAATGACCACTTTTCTACTAAATGCCCAATGAAAACAGCCACTAAGCACCACTGATATATGAAGGATTTCTAGCCAAATGTTTTTAGAAATCACTTTGGCCTTTTTCTCTTCTATTCAGTCTTTTTTTTATTGTCTTATTTCCCTGTAGCAGCTCATCTAAACTAAACAAGGGTTTTATCTTTAATGAATTTAGAGGATTGATTGCTGTAACTTTTAGCTGATTGTTCAAGAGTGGTTACATCATCCACTAACTAGAGCTTAGAACCTAGTTAGCCAGGATATTTAGGTCAGGGGATCATAACTTGATGTTCATCGACTCTTAAAGGGACTATGAATAGATTCAGGAAGGGTGTGAACTTGAGTGGGAAAAAAAAACCCTATCTATCCATCTGTCTTCATTTTTCACTAACCTTTAGTTTCCTCTGTAATCTTATATATTTCATTTAGCTTGTTTAAAAATGTTATTCTGAGAAGGGATCTATAGTCCTTACCAAACTGCCAAAGGGACCTATGTAACAAAAAGGTCAAGAATCTCTGATCTAGACACTTTAAATAAGGAATTAAAATAGGAGCTACTAGTGTAAATTGAACACCCCACCCTATTTCCTTCTCCTAATATATTGTTGGCCTCTCCAATAGCATTCTCAGACTCCTATCTTGAGATGCGTGTCTCTTCCCACTCCTCAGCATTTTCCTTTCCTCTGCCTTAACTGAGGGTAAAATTCTGACACTTGTTTCTGGTTTGATTGACCATATTTTCCCTGGGTGAAAAAATTCTTAATTATGGATGAATGCTTAGGATAATTTAAATCAAACGGGCTTATTACCAGCCTTTGCTGGTACCTAGTCCTGCCTAAGAGAGAAGGCTATGTTCTGTAGTAAATATTAGGTATACAAACTCAAGTCAATAGCCTATTTCAAGCAAGATCATCAGAGCAGGGAAATAGAAAAATGACTAAATATTATAGACATACTATACATGCATTTATAAATAATACATATGCAACCATAAATGCATATGAATTATATACTCACACATATGCATACGTAAATATATGTTTATAATTTATTAGATAACATTTACTAAATGGTAGTCATCTAATTTGTAGGAAGAATTTACATATTCTTTTCCAAAGCATTTTCTCAAAGTAGAACATATTCTTAACTTGGTATTGATTGAAAGATTATAACTTTTTTATTCTACTCAAAGTATCTTGTGGAATTTCTCTTTTACTAATGTGATTAAAGGTCAAGTAAGGTAATAACTGATCTCAGCATACGATTTTTTATCTGGTGAGACCTAGAGAATGCTTATGATTTTTTTCTTTTAATGGGAAAAGAAGAAAAAAAAATAGTGGTTAGATTAGAAATGGCTTGTAGGCTACTCACATAAAGACACTTCATCCTTTGTCTTGTGGTTTTCCCTAATGAATAAACAAATCTCTAAATTAAACTAAGTGAAGAAATAATGCTTTATATTTGGGATCTAGGCTATTATATGTTCTACTTTTTTCCATTTTGAATGAAAAAAAGCCTAACCATCTTTAATTTAATCTTTTTTTATTTTTCTTTAATTTATCTTAAATTTTAATATTTATTTGTATATGTTCTTTTTTATTCTTTTCCATATTCTCTTAGGTGAAATTTGTTGGGGGGTGGTTAATAAGTTTGTTATTGAACTATTGCTTTTTTCTAAAAAGAATTAAACCATAAAAAGGTAAAGAAAACAACTGAAATTTCTATCAAAATAGTAAAATTATGACTTTAAAAACGTTATTGATGTATAATGAAAGCTAATTTTGAAGTTCCAATATAGATACTACAAAATTTTATTTTTCTCTTTCTCTCTAAAAATTACAAGTGTGTTCATTTAAATAGACACAGTTGGGTTTCTATTTACTCCTGATTCACTTTGAAAATTTGGAAATATTCATGATTACAATAATTACATATAAGTAAGGAATTTGAGCAGTGTTTTTGTTGTTGTTGTTGTTTTGGTGGTGAAATAGAATTCTAGAGATAATATGCTAATACTTTATTCCTATCTAGAATGCTTTTTTTTTTTTTTTGGTCTTGCACAAAAGGGAAATAAAAACTTTGGGGCCACTTTCTTAATTTGGTTCTACAAAATACTAGGAGAGATTCCATAATGGTTTTTTCTACTGGCAGATTTTTTTTTGTCCAGACTTGTAATTTTATTGATGTATAAAGCTCAAGATGAGGAAACTACTTTTACCAAATTTAAATGAGCAGTTTTTTTTCTATTGTCCTTAGAACCGCCTGGAGCAATGAAAAGTTAAGTAACTTTCATAGGGGCACTCAAGCAGTATGTGTCAGGGTTAGAACTTGAATCCAGATCTTAGGCTCTAAATATTGCAAGTTTATGAGATCTAAAAACAAAACAATCCACCACAATTTTCTAAACATACCACTTTTTGGTTATATATTTCTGAGATTATTAACTATTTTCAATTAGATACTAAAGTTAATTCAGCCTGGCTTAATGGAAAGGACCTTAGATTTATTGCTTATTGTTAGAAAGTTCTTTTGCTGACTATTTATGAGCGGCAGTATGTTGGCATGGAAAGTGCTGGATATAGATAGCTTGGAGGGATGTGTGATTAAAACCTGCCTCTGTTACTCAGTTTACTTATTCTCTTTCTAATCCTCAATTTTTCCTCTGGAAAATGAGCAAATTACTACTTGTAGTATCTTTAACTGCCAGAGTTATAGGGAAAAGTCAAATGAGATACACTATATAAAATGCTCTGCAAACTTTGAAATTCCATATCAAGGATCCTTAACTTCATGTGCGCATGCATGCATGTGTGTGTGTGTGTGTGAGTGTGTGATGAATTGTTTTGGCAGTTTGGTCGACCCCTTCTCAGAATAATGTTTTAAAATGCATAAAATAAAGTATAGAGTATTATAAAGGAAATTGATGCTATTGAAATTCAGTAATCAAAACCTTTAAAAAAAAAGTAATGGATGTCCGTTTAAGCTTCAATCTAGTGTTATATATATACATATATCTATATATAGCCATATATATAGATATATGTATATATATATTTATATGAATGATAGTTATTACATTGAGCAAATCATTTTACTTATTTAGGCCTTACGTTTTTTGGCTATAAAATGAAGGAATTGTACTAAGTGAACTTTTAAGGTCTCTTCTAGCTTTGAAATAATAGGATTTCTTTGGAATCATAGTAATTAATGTGCCAGTCTTATATTCTTTCCACTAGACCTTTTCTTTTAGATTTTTATTTTTATTATAAAACAGATATGATAAACTAGACAAAATTTAATACCTTATGCTTAGTTAGAATGTTTTTTTGGTCTTGGACAAAAGGAAAAAACAAAAACAAATCTGGGGATACTTCCTTAATTTTGGTTCTACAAAATATTAGCAGTGATTCCATAATAGTTTTCTGTACTAGCAGATTTTTTTCCCCTTTGGTCTAGACTTGTAATTTTATTGGTATACAGCTCAAGGTGAGGAAACCTCTTTTAATGAATGCAAATGAACATGTTGTACTTTATTCACTCTATAATTACATATTATATGATGTATGCTTGTTATACATTGTATAATATCCTGAATTTTAAGGTCATCTTTGATGCCTAATTATTCATTCTACCCGCCTAATTCATTCCAAATTTCTGTGCTCAGTGAAATTAACTCTTGCTTGGATCCATATTTTGGTTTTGTTCTTTTATTTCCACATGAGTTTTTTTTTCCTTTTAGGGGAGGATGTTTACCTTTTTTTTTCTTTTATCATTTTCCCCATTTCTATCCATTCCTCATCTTAGGGTTTCTCATCCTCTGAAGTGCGACTGTAAGTACTACAAGGCCACCTACTGCTGCTGCTGGTGAAAGCCCATACCTGGCGCTCACCCTGCTCAGACACAATGGGGACATCACAGGTACGGTTTCAACCACCCTCTGCATTTGATAGTCATGTTCTTTTTTGTTTGAAAAAAAAAAGCCTTCTGAACTAGAAGGAGTGTGATGTAGTGGTGAGGGTGCCGAGTTTTAAATCCAGGGACTTGGGTTTGAATTCTGATTTTGTTATTTATACCTTGTATGATAATGGATGAGTTACTTGATTCCTCTGCCTCATCTGAAAAAAGAGGACTAGATGATTTCTAAAGTCTCTTTCAGCTCCATGAGGCAGTGAAAATAAAAACTGAGAGAACCAAATTTTCATGGTGTAGTGGTCAGATTCCTAGGCTAGAGTCAGAAGGATCTAAATTTGAATCATATTTCTCACAGCTATGTAACCCTAGGAAGGCATTCTCCTTTAGCTTCAGTTTCCCCATCTGTAAAATGGGGATAATGTATGTAGCATCGACCTCACAGGTGAGGACCAAATGAAAAAAATGTATGTTAAACCTTAAAGAGCTGTATCAATATTAACTATTATTATCATTGTATCTAACACTAGCAACAAAAACCCCAAATAATAATTGAATCACCATTATTTTTTTGGTTCTTGAGATAATGAAAGACTATATGGCTAAGAAGCAAATGTTTTTTGAGGAGAGAGATATGTGAAATATTCCCCTCATTTTTTTTAAACCCTTACCTTCCATCTTGGAGTCAATACTGAATATTGGCTCCAAGGCAGAAGAGTGGTAAGGGTAGGCAATGGGGGTCAAGTGACTTGCCCAGGGTCACACAGCTGGGAAGTGTCTGAGGCTGGCTCTGACTAGGATCTCTCATCTCTAGGCCTGACTCTCAATCCACTGAGCTACCCAGCTGCCCCCTCATTTGTTTTTAAAGTAAAATGAATACATAGTTCTATTTAATAAATTCTCAAATAAGAATCATAATGAGCTTTATTTTATGTGTGTGTATACAAACATGCATATATTCAGTTCCATTTCATTGTCATTTAAGGGAGAAGAAAATGAGTGACATATAGTTTCTATTTAATCTCAGATGGGCCTCGTTGCTGCCACTGCCTAGAAATATTTTAAACTCCTTTCTTGTTGAACCCCTAATGAATTCATTTTTTCATTATCTTAAACCTTTTCTTGTTTCAAGTCCTTGATCTCTTTTATTTTTCCCTCTACATTATCTCTATCTTGTCCTTACTCTTAGTAATGACCTTCAGTCCTGAATAGTGGATTGTTACTTCAATTTTTCCCTAGATTTCTCCTTTTCAAAAAGAGTCAACATGACTTTACTGAGGACAGTCCATGTCAGACAAACCTCATTTTCTTTTGTGACAGGATCACTAAATTAGTACATCAAGAGAATGTTGCTAATGTAGTTTAGCTAGTATTTTTTGGTCCAGACCTTTAACTTCATTGGTGTAGTTAGCTTTCAATAAGAAACTGCCTTCTTTGAATGCAGATAAGCATTTATTCTTTGACTTATATCTAAGAATTGTCTCGAGGTATGAGAGATTAAGTGACTTGCCCAGAGTCATATAGGCAGTGTGTGTCCTAGGCAGGACTTGACAGATGAAGATCTTTCTGACTCTGAGACTGACTTTAATTTTAACACCATGTCATCGCTAGCTTTTAACAATAGGTTTCATAAACTCTCATGCTGCTCTTTCAGGAATCATAGACTTGTTGGCTAGTCCAGTGATGGGCAACATTTTTAAAGATGGGGCCAAAGGAAAGGAAATGCTCATCTGTCAGTCTGTTTCTAAGGCAACTCTTTTGAAGTTTCATTGTATTGCATCCTACTCATTGTAGTTGCCAGATTAGGAATAATGTCGCAGAACTAGATAGAACATTTCAGGGGGCCACATCTGGCCCGTGGGCTGTAGTTTGCTCATCACTGAGCTAGTCAGTTGAAAAATTAGGTGAATTTGTAACTGAATGAATGTCTGGAACAAGAAAATTAGTTATTAATGGTTTGATGTCAACTTGGTAGTTATAGGGGATGTTTAGCTTGGAAACAAGAATATTTGAGGGATATGTGATAATTATCTTCAAATATTTGAAGGGCTATCACATGGAAGAGCAATTAGACTTGTTTTCTTTGACCTCAGAGGGCAGAACTAGAAGCAAGGATAGAAATTTAAGAGACAAATTTTGGATTGATGTAAAGAAAAACTTCCTAGTTATTAGAGTTGATTAAAATGGTAACAAACTTCCACGGAAAGAAGTGAGTTCTCTCTCATTGGAAATCTTTAGGAAGATGCTAGGTACAATATGCTGAAGAGGGCATCCTTTTTCAGGTCTAGTTTGGATCATGATCCCTTCAAACTAGGGAAATTCTGCAGTTCCTTATGTATTCTTAAAGGGGTATTATGATGAAACCATTTAACTGACTAGGAATATTTGCCAAAAGGGTTAGAGTGGAGAGTCACTAAGGTTTACTGACTTTCCAGCCCAGTATTCCTTTGCCACCTTTAGATATAGATAATAAAAAATTAGTAATTCTCCTTATAGGACCATGGATTTAGAGCTAGATGGGACCTTAGAAGCCATGGAGTCCAGACCCTACATTTTACAGATGAGGAAACAGGCACAGAAAAGTTGTGACTTTACCAGGGTCATTTAGCCAGTAAATGCATACATTAGATTGGATTTCCTTATGGCTTCTGCTTTATTAGTTGTTTTTCTTTTACTGTGACCTTTTAAAAAATCTTTGTGAATGTTCATGTTTTCTACACATGAGTATCAGAATTCAAAAACAATATAGATTTATTCTATTTCAAATGTCAGTACAAGCTTTATTTAAATATATTATTAAAGGACATAAAGGATTATAGATACAAAGTTAGAAGGGAACTTAAATGCCATATAACCAAACCTTCTCATAAGTTTTTTTAATTAACATGAATATATTTTCTCTCTCTCTCACCCTATTGGGAGAAAAACAAATCTTTAAAATAAATACACAGAGTCAAGCAAGAAAATTATCTTAATGCTTAATAAATATGTACATATAAACTTGAATATCTATATGCATAAATGCACAATTACATTTATGGTGTATATATGTGCATGCACATATATACACCATAAATATAATTTTGCCACCTTTATTCATTGCCTTTCTTTATTTTGTTTCAATCCTTATCTTCTGTCTTAGAATTGATACATGTATTGGGTCGAAGGCAGAAGAGCAATAAGAGCTAGACAATTAGGGGTAAGTGACTTGCTCCAGGCACACAGCTAGGAAATTTATGGGAGTGGATTTGAACCTAGACCCTCCTGACTCTAGACCTGGCACTCTATCCAATTAGCCACCTAGTTGTCTTTTATCAATTACTTTTCTTTCATGGAGAGTATAGTTTCATCATTGGACTTCTAGATTCAGGAATGAACATTACATTAGTTCTTATAGCTTGTTGCTTTTTTAGGTTGTATTTTGTTGTATTTTATGTTGTTATTATATAAATGGTACTTCTTGTTTTGCTTGTTTCATTCTTCATTCCTTTTTACATATTTTCAAAATTGATTATTTTTATAATATTTATGTTATAGCATGAATTATTCTTCTTATTCTGCTTACTTTACTCTGCATCAATTCATATCATTCTTTTTTAATTTTTATTTTGAACTCTTACCTTCTGTTTTAGAACCAATACTATGTATTGGTTCCAAGGGCTAGGCGATGGGGGTTAAGTGACTTGCTCAGGGTCACACAGCTAGGAAATGTCTAAGGCCAGATTTGAACCTAGGACCTCCCACCCAGCTTCCCCCCGCATCATTCTTTCCATGTCTCCGAAATAACTTTATTTCTTATAGCACAATATTATTCTATTACATTTCTATACAGTATTTTGTTCAGCCATTCCCCAATTGATGGCCATCTCTTATGCCCAGTTTTCTTGGCAACTACATGTATTATTGTACATTTAGGATCTTTTATTCTTTCTTAGATATCTTTGGGGATATAGGGTTGGTGGTGATATAGGTAGGCCAAAGGGCATGTAATATTACTAATTGCTTTCCAAAATGATCAGCCCTCTTCAGAGCTCTGCAACTCCACAAACAGAATGAAAACCGAGCATCAGAGAGACTACATCTTGTCATACAGCTAGTAAATATTTAGAGAAATTATTTGAATTTATCTCATTATGTTCATATACATACACACATGCTTTGTCACTGCAGTGATCTTTCTCTTTTATTTCTGTTAAATTGACATTATTATGTGGAAAGTTGGGTTATGATGGAAAGTTTGCCTCCATAAATTTATCTCATTTCACTGATCAAATGATCTGTTCACAAAAGAAATCCAGCCTTTGTACATTTGTATTAAATATGGAATATGTTCTCATATTAGAAAAAAATAAAAAAAGTTCATTAAAGTAAAAAGAAAGCCAGCATGCTCTCAAGGAAAGAAAAGTAGATTTGGAATAAGAGAACCTAGGTTTAAATCCTAGCTCTGTCATGTTTTACCTGTGTGACCTTGAGCAAGTCACTTAAATTTTGTGTGTTGCAGTTTCCTTATATGTCAAATGAGATGGTTGGACTAGATGACCTAAAAAATCCAAAAAGAAAACAAATGAAATTGATATCAAATTCATAAAGATTCAAATAGTTCTGTTTCCCTACTATAGAGTATATAAATAATAAATAAATACTTTTCTCTCTGGTCTTTCCTGAAGCAAATTGCAAAAGACATGGATTAGGCTTGCATCAATAGCCTTTTTTCTCTAAAATGTTATAAAGTATAAATTTAGGTGACAGATTTAAATCTCATTTTAAACTCTTTGAAAATTGTGCTTGATAGCCTCTTGCTTTTCCAAAACACCTTACATTTCAATAGAAATAATAACAACTAATAAACAGACTAACCACTTGCTGATACATTTCTTGGCTATAGTAACCCAGGAAAAAAATTAACGTATAAAACATACCTTTATCCTATGAGGTCACTTTCTCCGTCTTCATTAGTGGAGGCAGAGTGACAAGAAAGGAAACAGAAGGTTTTAAGAATCACACAGCTGTGGACCTTTATAAATATTAAATTACCTGTTTATAATCTAAGTTTAAAAATTCTAATGTCCATATAGAGTATACACACTATTTGGGTATTAGTTCCTAAACTGGAGTTTGAAAGCTTATTAAAAATATTTTGGAAGCTATATTGTAGATAATTGATTTCCTTTGTAATTCTTTGAATTTCATTTTGTGTATTTAAAAACATTATTCTGAGAAAGGGCCTGTAGATTTCACAAGACTACTAATGGGGCTCATAGGAAGGCTAAGAACTACTATTTGTGAAAATTAAATGGTATTAATATTGACATTCTGTAAATGACTTCAGAAGACAGAAGTGGAGGGTGACCCGCAAGTTCTATTTGGAAAGGAAAAGGAAGGAAATGGCAGAGTGATTATTATTTTGTAATAAATTTTCTTTTCTAACGGCCACAAAACACTATTTTATAGAACATTTAACTAACTTGCAGGATAGTGTGCATGACTAATATTTGCAAAAAGATCAATCAAATAATTATAGCTTATTCACCAAAATTTATTATAGAAGACACAGAAAAGACATTCTATAAAGAACTTAATAAGCTCCTGAAAATTAAATCAGCATATGCTTAAATATTCCATGATTTCAGTGAAAAGGCATGAATAATCAAGGATAGTGGGGAAGTATGGTTAGCACATAGGAATAACAGAGGAACATGAAAAACTTATAGACAAGAATATAATATGCTTTATCAATACTTTTTTGGAGTAAAGAATTGGAAAGGGTTGGACATGGAAATCAGAGTAACAAAAATGTGAAATTGATTATATTTTAAAAGAAAAGAAATGATTTGTTATTGGTCTATGGAAGTCATTCCTTAGTCTTCTGTGAATAGTCAGATTGCTGACCTGGTTGTGACAAAGATTAAAAGAAATAAAAATATAAGAAGAAAAAAATTAAAAAAAATAGATATTGCACATGATTAGAAAAAAATTTATTTTTCTGGACAAGTTACTGATCTTGAAAAATAGAATATTGAGAGAGAAAAGTCTTTTGACACAGATTATAATAACTTCATTTGTAAGCTTAATTAAGTCAATTACTATAATAAGATCAATAGAGTCTAAAATGTTCTTTGTTGGTGAACATTTAAGTAATTTGTCCAATAAAGGCAAAGATAGTCAAAAGAAACATTTCTTTAAAATTTGTTTGTTTGCAAAATCCTACTTAGAAGGCTGGTGGAAAACAATCATGAGCAGAATCGTATCATAAAATAGAAGTGAGAAGAACAATCAGTTTAAAGAAAACTTCTTAAACGAAATTAAACAAAGACACCCAAGGAAAACATTTGCAAATGAACCCGAAAGAAGAAAGAACAGAAAAAAGATGGAAAAAATATTTATGATACCATATAATTTTTCCATTTTGAGGGCAGCAAAGCCTTTACAGTTGGATTTTATAGCTCCTGCTGTGTTTACAAAGGAGGTAGAAATGTCGACATACAGGAAAAATATTGAACAGTTGGACCTGACCAAATATATATGCTCTGGAGGTGACATAATTTCTATAACAAAAGATGGATTCCAAAGGTATCTGAAGGAGGAAAAGGTACTAAAGGGATAGAAAAAATGAGGTTAATCTTCAGGTTCATTAAGGCCATTGTTGATCAAAGCATTATGAGGGAGAGACAAGTTTCTGCAGGTGATATTCCATTGAAGTACATATTTTTTACTAGAATTTATCTTACTGAAAGATACAGAAAATAGGAAATCCCACTGTATTTATTCTTTATTGACTATTAAAATATTTCAGTAGAATAAAAAAATTATCTCTAAAGTTCACTTCCAAAAGAGTGCCTCCTATTTGGATGTGAAAATTATACTGATTCTTAGACAGATATTACAAAATCTTTTTGTTCCAACCTTTAATGATTAATGTTGAGTAAAGCATAAAAGAGGGAAAAATGGAATCACTAAAAGTCTTTGCCACCCTCTTTATGGAATTCATTATAGATTCCAAGTTGTAAAAGGATAACTTATAAATAGAAAATTTCTCTGGATGTTTTTATTTGTATATTATTCTATTCTGATTGCATCAGGCCCCTGTACATTGCATAACTTCCTAGATGAGATCTACAACTATTCAAAAGTAATTATGGACCAACTGTGCTTAGAGGGATAATCAAGTAGGCAAAGAATATCTATTATTAAAGCAAGTTATTTAATTAACAAAAATCATTAGAGAATAACAATATGTTATATTCAGGCATGGGAAAAAATTTAGTGTGGAAATGATGCCCTATAGAGAAGTCAAAATTAGTCTTATCTGAAAAGTACAAACTCATCTCAGAGCTTTTCTGGATCTAGTTTAATTTTACCCTATTTTCATCCTGGTTAACTTTGTTTAGTGACTTGTAGTTGTATGGTCAATTTATAGAGCTCAATGATCAGTGTGTATATATACTGTTTCAATCACGTGTAACCGTATAACTCTATCTCTGTAAACTCAGACAGACACTAAAAATGATTAATAAATTGACTTCAGAATTGAACAGAAGGAAAAGGATGTTGGATTACATTTGGGAAAATGTAAAGGTCTTTCAGTGAGCCACAAACTTTTCCCTAGAACTAAAGGTCTATTTTTTGGGAAAATTTATTTTACTAATTACATGCAATAAATTCAAACATAAGTTTTCTGAAGTTTTACGATCTAAATTGTCTCCATTCCTCCATTCCCTCCCACCTTCTTGGGCTGGTAAACAGTTTGATCTGTTATACATATATTATGAAAAACATATTTCCCTTTTGTTCATTTTTGTAAGTGAATAATCATATAAAACCAAAACCCAAATAAACAAATGAAAAATTGTAAGCTTTCATTTGCATTCTGACTCCAACAGTTCTTTCTTTGGAGACGAATTCTTTTTCATAAGTCCTTCAGAATCCAGAATGTCCTGGATCATTGGCTTGCTGAGAGTAACTAAGTCTATCACAGTTGATCATTCTACAATATTACTGTTACTGTGTACAATGTTCTCCTGGTTCTGCTTGTTTCACTGCATCAGTTCATGTAGGCCTTTCTAGTTCTTTCTGAAATTATCCTGTTCATCATTTCTTACAGCACAAGAGTATTCCATCACCATCATACACCACAATTTGTTCAGCCCTTTAATTTCTAATTCTTTGCCACCACAAAAAGAGTAGCTAGAAATATTTTTGTAAAAGTAGGTCCTTTCCCCCTTTCTTTTAAATCTCTTTGGGGTTTAGACCTAGTAGTGGTATTTTTGGATCAAAGGGTATGCATTGTTTTAGAGCTCTTTGAGCCTACTTCCAAATTGTCCTCCTGAATGTTTGGATCAGCTCACAACACCACCAGCAACATATTAGTGTGTCAATTTTGCCACATCTCCTCCAATATTTGTCACTTTCTAAAGGCCCATTTTTAATAGCAATATTCTTCCAGTTCTGGCTATGACTCATGAAACACACTGGTCTCTGGAGATTTGAAAATAAGGAGAAGTTTATGGTGGGGGTGAACAAGATGTAACACATTGCAAATGTAATCCAACCTTGGACTCACTCTCACCTGGAGTAACCTGGAAGATGGTGGGGTTAAAAAGAACTATGTAAATAAGGAATTTCAAAGGAGAAATGGAGTACAGGAGGTCATTGTAAAAATATATTTGTAAAAAAGATGTGCTGATTTACATGGCAAGAATGATAATTTATGGTCCATGTGTACTTGTGGTGTCCTATGATATCAAGAGACATTAAGGAAAGTCCCCTGCATTGTGCCAAACTTATATGGTATGACATGAATAAGAGTCACAAAGAAATGACAGACATAGTTGTGTTACAGTCTGCCTTGTTGGAAATACTCATATGGTCTAGATCATGGATCCACTTGAGTGCTTAATAAGAGTAATCTTTAACTAAAATCTTTCTTTAATACCTCAACATGGCATGGACATGTTTCTGGGATTTCAGTTGCCATCCCAGTGAAGCATAAGTATTACCAGGTCCTACCAAGCCTAAAAGGCTTCTAGCATGCAGACCCAACATTCAACTCTTTTTTATTTTTTGCCAAGAATTAGATTAGCTTAGTCCAGAACGTCTTGTCTCTAAAAGGTGAGCCACTGGGGGATGTTTTCTGTTTGTTTTGGGCTTAGAGAAATTCATGAAGACTTTTTACTAACCTCTGAAGAAGTTGGATCTTTGTCAAGTGGGAGGAGTGAAACTATAGATCTTTGGAAGTACTGATATATTTTTTGTAATCATAGCCTATATTTATATAATACTTTTACAGTTTTGAATGTTCTTTTGTATATATTACCTTATTTTGATCCCCTCAAAAGCACTTTGAGGGAAGTTATAAAACCACAAATTATCCCCATTTTGCAGATAAAGAAATTGTCTTACAAAAAAGTTATAGACCTTCTCCAAGGTTGTCACAGCAGTAGATTAAGATAATGGATTTATATTTGGAAGGGATTATTGAATGACTGAATAAATGAATGAAAAGACATTTAAGTGTTTACATGTTCAAATCATTGTGTGAAACTCTGACAAGATAAGTACAATAGTAAAGCAGGTTTTATTCTCAAAGGAATGACAATAGGGGATGATAACATATAAGATTTTTTTTATATAGGACAGATGGAAAAGTGGAAATTCTTAGAATGTAGTGGTGAGAAAGATAATGTATCATTTGTACCCTTTCCATTGATAAAACTATATTAATTTTTTGTATTGAACCATTTGATAGTGGCAAGAACTTTGTTTCCTGGGAATTCAATAGGAAAAGGCAGAGATTGTAGCATTTTCCTATAAGAGGCAGTTGCCATGGTTTGGATTATTTTCATTGTTTATGATTAGGGGTGGAATGGTGGGGATGAGACTTGCACTGAAAGCAATTTTTTCTCCATGAATTATTAGGCTAATCTCTTTTGAAAATTCATGAAGATCTCTGACCCTCTTAGTTGTAGGATTATGATATTTACCAAGCACTTAGGTCATAGGAAAGGTAGTAAATGATTGTAATGTTTTAGCTTGCATAATATATCCTGTCTCTACCTCAAGGTACCCATTTCTGCTTCAATCAGTTTGGCTTGTCTGTCTATTAGAATGTTTTGACCTGTGACTAATGGTGGTAGGGATGGTGGATCAACAACACAAGGATGGCTCCCATGGAGAGTGACTGAGGACTGGAAGGAAGGGTAGTGGCCTGGGGGATGCCACAGTTTCCAGGACTCTTGGGTTTCCTGGCCTGGATTGCTTCCACATGGATCTAAGGCAAATCTAGTTCAGTTTCCTTCTTTTAGAGATGAAAATGGCGAGGTCCAGGGCTAAGCCTACATAGCTCTTTCACACAACTGTAGCGACAAAATTAGTACCAAGATCTCCTTTCATGAACACATTTCAAAAGTCTCAAGAATTCTATATCATCTAACTTTGGCAATGGTGTGTTTTGGCAGTTTATACCCATAAACTCATGACGTTCTCCTTCACAAATAGAATTATACAATTATACAAAATAAAACTATATATTGAGCACCATGGGGAATTTTGTTTCATAGACAGTATGTATATTATGATTCATCAAAATGGTAAATTAGCTCAATCAGCTAACCACTTTTCATTGGGGAGCAATATCAATAATAGTGACTCATACACTTTAAAGTCATTCAGAGAAAACATAAATCCAAAAGGAAAAAGAAAATGGCTTTAGCTTCTAAGAGGAAAGGAAAAACATGCCATCTTTTCAATAGGAAAGTTGGGGTAAGAGTAGAGTTTACAGCTTACACTGAGTATATCACCACGAAGATAGGTCACAACAGGACAGATATGTTTTCCTGGTTCTCATTGGTCTGTATTCACTGGAATGGTATGTTATATAGTATTTTGGAAAAAAGGATGGATTTGACATATTATTGGGACTGAGTTCAAATCTCATCTCTGCTATTACTTGCATGATTTCAAGCAAATCATTCTTACTTCTTGGTCTGTAAAAATAAAGGAAGACATCTTTTGAAACTATGTATAAAAGAGAGGGGCAAAGAGATAGATACGGAGAAAGGAGAGAGGGAGAAAGAGAGAGAGCAAGGGAAAGAGAGAGAAGGAAAGAGGGAGAGGGAGAGAGAGATATAAAAAGGGGATTAATTCTTTTTAGGCAAACTCAGGAAGTAAACCCTCATTTCACATTCCCTGAAAGTCCCTTTTCAGAAGAGTCCTGTCCAAGTCAGTGAATCAGCTTCATCTATATTCTCCAGTCTATAAAATGCATGGATATAATTGGCCCCTATTTTCCTGTGGTAGAAAATCAGAAGTGTCTTTGTAATATCTTTTCACTCTTTGCTGCAGTTTGGTCTTGCACAGAATTTTCTTTTCTACACAGGCAAGTGATTTTATTGCATAAAAAATCATTAGGGAGCACTAATGCATCTTCTTTAAAGACAAGAAAAATTTAGTGTGCAAGGGATGCCCTGTGGAGAATCCTCTGAGATTCTGGTCTGCAAAACTCAAACTAATAATAATATCCAGCATTTATATAATGCTTTAAATTATGCAAACCACTTTACAAATTCTGTAGCATTTTATCCTTACAATAATCCTAGAGGAAGATATTGTTATATGCTTTACAGATGAAAAATTAAAGTCACATTACTTGCTCAAATGACTTACACAGTGACATGTGTCTGAGGACAGATTTAAGTCCTTTTGAGTTTAGATTTGGAATTCTATCCATTGTTCCACCTAGCCGCCTTTGTCTTTATCTAGCCTGGCTGGTCCTAGTTTATTTTAACTCTGCTCTGATCCTAGCTACCTTTGTCCAATAATACTCTAATTACCATCAAGAGAGGTCTAAAATGGTGAATTATGTGCTTTTTGAAATATCTTGGAGAATGCCCTGTACTGAAAGCCAAACTAGAAGGAAGATTCCCTGGCTGGCAAGCTTCTCCCTACAAATCCAGTTTATACATTGTACCAAGCTCTAATATATATCAAGGCCTCTTCTATGAGATCTATGACCATTCAAAACAGATAAGCCTAATGATGCATGCAGGAAAAACCAAGTAGATGAATAATGTTTATTGTTTTCAGTTTTATTTGCAATACTTTTGGGAAACTCATTAAGTTAATAATAAGGGCATATACTTTTGAAAGGCATTTGAACATTTAGTTGAGCCCTGAATTAAATGGAGGAGGAGAATAGGCATGATTCCTTAAATGAAATTACCGGATGATCCCAATCTTTCTCAATTCAATTCAATTCCACAAATGTTCATTAAATGGGTTCTTCTGTATTGGCTGTGGGAGACAAAGACTAAAACAATATCTCTTTCCCTCAAAGAATGGGAATATGTTTGTGAAGATAAGTTGCTACTAAGTATATTAAAAATAACACAAAGTATATTGAAGATGAGAAAGCAATAGGCAACAGGAGAGTAGAAGAGTGGACAGCTTTCTGAGATTTGGTGAATGAATTTACTCATATGGACCAGAATACTCACATATAAGAGAATTGGTTTGATGAAAATGATGAGAAGATTTAGAAACAACTAAATTAGAGAGAATAAAGAAACCAGAAAAAAAACAATGGCGTCTGATTATTTACTTTCTTAGGCTGCTTCTCAAGATCATAGAGCTATTCCTAGATTTATACCTGAGACTAATTCAATTATTAAAAACATCCCTCACAGCTACTGTTATGGCTTTTTGCATGTCCTTCGTGATTGCCTCAGTAAGCATTGGACTGCTGTTCCTAAATTTCAGTTCGATGCTTATTCCACCACCCCATACTACTTGCCTTCTTTCATCATGGATATTCTCCTCCACTGATATAGATAACTTTTCTGTGCTTTCTCTTTAAATGACTTTGGCATAAAATCTATGGTTTATGGGGTTAATGGGGCAACAAGCATCTCCAAATTTAGCTAGGCTTGCCATAAGATACAAATTTTTCACCACTGGTCTCATACCCAAACTTTGCAGTTTGGAAAGTGCTGCCAGAGCTTGCAATTCATTGACAAAGCCATCCAGAAATCATTTAAGAAGCATTAATTAGACACCTTCTGTATGCCAGACACTATCCTTTTAGAACTCTTAGGGTCACCAGGAGTCACTGGAAAAATGCTTTAGAGAAGACATACTTATTCAAATAAATTAGCGGGCAGAATCACACAGGGACACAAATTGGTTTCCTTTACATGATGGTTGGAAAGAAAGTAGATCAGATTTCCCCAACAGAAAAAACTGCATGACGCTAAATGGCAAGGTATATGATACTGTCAGGAGTTTAGATTAGATTTGATATTCGATGGGGCCAGGTTTGTTGGCAAGTAAGAGGTATAAAGGATAGAATGCTAGATTTGTAGTAAAAATATTGAAGTTCAAATCCTGTGTCAGACCTGCTGTTTTGATCTGGACAGGTCATTTAACCTTCCTCCTCCTCAATTTTTTTGTCTGCAAACAGTAAATGTAAGAAATAAAATGGATATAAAAGGATAGATTTAAAAATATTATGGTTTTTAAAGATTTATTAACAGCCATTAGAAAAATAAATTCATGTACCATATTAAGAGTTAGTTTGAAGGACCCACCATGCCTCCACCACCATCCTGCTTCAGCATCCAGAGAGGAAGTACCAACCCAGGCACTCACTATTTATCCTTCTGTTTACATTATTACGTAACTTTCTTATGTCACCACGTAAGACAGGAAGCCAGTTGGATCATGGGAAATGTAGTTTGAAAGAGCCCTAAATGTCCACAGGAAGTTTAGATCAGGGACCTCAAAATTAGTTCGACTCCCAAATTTCCAATATTACAGAATGATAATATCGCCTACCTTGGAGGGTGGTTATCAAGATCAAATTAGATGACTCATTTTAATCTAAGCATTTTGAAAACCTTAGAATTTTGTATAAATGTTAATTATTACCAGCAAGAGCCATGGGCTACTTTCTTTGGCTCTTCTTGCCTCAAATGGTAAAATCTAAATGTAGCTTCATCTTTTCCTCATTACTTAAAATTTTAAAATACTGATAACAAGTTAGTATATTGGTTCCCTTCAGTTAAATTTGTTTCTTAATTCTGCATGGAATTAAGAAGGTTTTTGAAGTTTAAATAATCTATTAACCTGTATGGAGAATCATGCTCCAATTCTGATAATCTATAAGGTCACCACTGCCTTGGTCTCATGTTCAACATTAACATCTGTTTTTCTCTTATGACAGGTTCTTTTATGTAAATTATTACCTATTCTGCTTAGCTAAATCTAAGAAAAAAAAAAAGAGATGAATGTATCTTGGAATAAAGCTTTTCACTTGACTGTGAATGTTTTATCTGTAGACTTTTTATGCATGTTGCCTACTATTCCACTTGTAACTGATTATATTTAAAAATCCTTTTAGATTTTTATGGATAGTGGGGAAATTGCCAAGATTAACACCAAAACAAGCTATCAAATATTATTAAAATGGATAACTTTTCATTGATACATCATTATAGTATTAGTAATTGCATGCAAAATCCCCACCCTATTAACTACCTGCAACTAGAATACTGGAGCCCAATATGAAATAATAGTTGCAGTTCTAAGGCATTATAGACTAGAATAAGGGCAAACTGCTTTGTTGGCATTTTCCTCATTTAAGGAAAAGAAAGTATTGAAAAGAGTATAAGCACTAGCCCCGGGTCAAGCCATTTTAGTTCCATATGTTAAAATCTAATTTATTGTGCAAAAGAAATCCACTTTCTTCTAGATAACAGTGAAAAATAAATGCAACTGTGTTGCCTCGGAGATACAGATTATATAAGAAAAGATACTGCAATAAGAACTATGTGCCAGCTATCTCTGTAATTTCTAATGGATTCACCTATTTAAAAAAATAAAAACTATTCTCCCCTCTCTATTATTTATGCTGTAAGGAAAAGGACCATTTGGTTTTTATTTATGGCTTTCAAACTCTTGAAGTCATTACATTTTCTTTAACTTTCACATTTCCCAAAGCTCATCCTTTATCCCAGCTGTTTCCTTATTTTGGTTTCTTGCATTAATAAATTAAATAAGCCAGTCAAAAACTACTGAGCTGTAAATTTCCTGAGGGAAGGATCCACGTGTGCCTAGCACAGAGTCTGATAGTAGGCCTTTAATCAATTTTTAATGAATCAGGAATAATCTTTGCTTAATGTCTTTTTTCCTCAATTACAGATTTTTTTGGTTGTTTGCTTTTGGGAGTGATGAAGAAATATCAATGCCGAGAAAATTTATGAGTTTCAGATATTTTAAATAAAAATTGCATAAATAATAGTGGGCTGAACATGATTGCCTATTGGGTATACAGTGTCATTTCTACTCAAATTTGTTTTATTTGAGAGATGTCAAACCGGAGGAGCTTCATTATAGTCCAATATTTCTAAATGTGGTCTGAACTAGATAAATAGGTAATTGGGGCATATTAAAAAATAAAATACACAATAGAATGTAGATAATGTTAATATGTGGTTTTCTAAGACAACATACAGAAACAGAAAATCTTATGTACAGTTTAGTGGCCTCATTTCTATGAATTTGACACCACTGTTTTATGCTAGTTGTATTCTCATTTTTTAGATAATGTTGTGATTGTGATCTGTTGTATAATAGCCTTTGCAAAAATCTTTCTTTATCATATTTTTCATCAGAGATACCTTATGCGTAGATAATTCTGATAAATAGATGAGAAAGTAGGCATATAATATATAGATATAAGTTTATATCTATATAAAATATAGATAAATAGATGTAAAAGTAGGTAGTTATTGATATAGTCATCCTTTCATTTTAGTAATTTTTGTTGTTCAGTTATTTTTCATCATGATCAGTTTTCCATAACCCAATTTGGGGGTTCTCTTGGCAAAGATACTGGAGTGGTTTGCCATTTCCTCTCCAGATCATTTTATAGATGAGGAAACTGAGGCAAATGGGGTTAAGTGATATGCCTAGGGTCAAATGCCTAGGAAGTGTCTGAGGTCAGATTTGATCTCATGTCTTCCTGCCTCCAGCCCTAGCACTCTATCCACTGTGCTGCTTTTTTAAAAAGTAAAACCTTTTCTTAAAACTAGTTATCTAGTATCTTCCCAACTTCAATATTTCTTGAGAATCAACCCTTCAAAGTCCTCAAAATTGTTTTGTTTCCTGCATTAATTTCCCTTTCATATATTTGGTCTGATTCTTGTCTTAATGCCATTTCCACTTCTGCATTTAACAAAATGGGTAATCATTTGATGAGAGTACAAATGTGGTAGTGTCAGTGTCACTGATGACAAAGAACACTTTGTTATAGAAATAATGAAAATATCTTTTTGTGTAAATGTACATATATGCAATTATATGTCTGTTTTAATACACACAGGTATTTATGGTTACGAATGCATATATATATATATACATATATATATATATATACAAATGCATATAAATGCACATATGTGTATATTGAATATATACACATATCTGTGTATATAGATATAGACATATTATTTCAGTATCTATATATAGCCTGAGTTCTACTTCATGTAATATAAAAGAAACTAGAAGAAGGTCTTTTTCACAATGATCTTTAGCTTGAGTGGAACATCTATGGGGGAATCTAAGTGAGAACAGAGATGGAGAAGAATTGTAGAGGATGAAAATAAATGATCAGTTTGAGTCATTATTGAGGATGTTCCCATATCCTTTGAGAAAAATGAAGCACAGAAATTTTGGGTTTGGAGATAATTGTGTAGGTAGAAAAAGGAATAGATTTAGAGCCAGGAGGAGGGAGATTTCTCAGCCTGCTACTAGCTGGCTACAAGATTTTAAACATATCTTGCCTTAACTTCTTTTTAGTTTGCTTCCTGATTTGTAAAATGAGATTAACTATGTCAGAGACGCAATCTTTTTTATGTCATAGACTCCTTTGGCAGGATTAAGAATAATTTTTAAAAATAATAATAAAATTAAATTTCATTAATTTCAGCTAGAAGTCAGGGAAAATAAAGATTCAATTACTTTTGCATTCATATGCATAGATCCCTCTGAAATTCATTCATGGATCACCAAGAGTAATCTATGGTTTTTACCCATTTTACTCTTGATTTTACCTGAACCTCAATAGCAAATTGGGGAAGAGGAGCTTATATGATACTATGGCTTTTTAAAAAAATTGACACCATGTCAAAAAAAAAATAAAACCAACAAACTTCAAAACCTTAAAATGAAATAATGTAAAGAGTTTTGGACTTGGAGTTTAGAGCTCTAGGTTCTAATCTTCACTCTACCATTAACAAGTTGTAAAAGAGGAAGCGTATATAATGGGCGTGGCACTGGACTTGGAAGAGAAGAGAAGACCTGGATTCAAATCTGAACTGAATCCTTGTTAGACATATTACTCTGGGTAAATCATTTAATTTCTCTCTCTCAATGTATTGTCTTCAAAATGGGGTGAAGTGATAGGGTATTACCGTTATTCTTGATGGACTCTCAATTCCCTGCTTGTTTTAAATCCATGAGTTATGATCCAATTACCTCAGGCAAGTCGTTATCCACTCTCTATGCTTCAATTTACTCATATACAATGTGAAGGTTTTTTTATATCTGATTGTTAACTTCCCTTCTAGCCATGATATTCAGTGATTCTCTTTCTTACTCAGGGAAGTCTACTCTAGGAAAAAACAGATTTCTTTCTATTAGAATAGTTATTAAAGAACCTATGTAATCTGTAAGTACTTCTGATACAGTACAGTATTTTTATGTGGTGCCATTTTGGTATTACTATTAAAATATATGTAGTTCTCTATTATTTTGTGTGAAAGTTCTCATTTAAATAAGTGACTCAATGGCCAAAAAAGGCACAAAAAACTCCCAAAGCCAGAATCTCATATTCAAAGAAATCAGACAACAATGAGGTACTATCAAAATGAAAACTCTTATAAATATCGTAACCAAAATCCTAGACTTTCTAGATCAAAGAAGAAAATATTGCAATGAGTCACAAAGAAAGTATCTTGCACTAGTATCAAGGATCAACAATCTAGATTACATGAATTTGGGCAGGTACTCCCTATCAAAGAAAATAGGACTTGTCTAATAATGTTTCAAACAGTAAAAGATTGAGCCTTAAAAAGAAAAATAATTTACCAGCCAAAATAGAATATTATCTTATTGGGCAAAGGGACCTTTGAGAGAAAGACCAGGGATAAGTTGAGACTTAGAAATGCAAATATTCTAGTCAAGAGCAATATGAAGATTGATGTCTGAACAATCGAAAGTAATTCCATAAGAATGAAGTGTTCACATTCCAAGGGGAGGAAAGAAGAAATGAGTGACCTTTCAGAACCCTAATGTCATTCAGGGTCCTAGAGGAAATTGGGCCCTAGAGGGCCCTAGAGGTCCTAGAGTTATTATATTTTGGTTATATCAAGAGAAGGAAGGAAAGAAATACTCTAGGGAAGGGGAAAAGGGCAGAACTTACTATTTAATATAATTGAGGTGTAGAATGTGACTATATGAATAAGGAGGAAGGCTTAGGGGTAGTGGGAATCTCTTGAATTTTGCTTCATCTGAACCCACGACAGGAAATTAGAACACAGGTACACACACATTCATGCATGTGCTTAGACACACAAAATATGTTATGGAAATATGTTCATTTCAAAAGGAAAATAGAAGCCTACTAGAAGAAAAGAGATGGGGAGTAATTAGATGTAGTAGATGAACTAAGTAGATTGAGAGGGCTTAATCATAGACAAAACACAGTTGAGCTTTGGAGAGTGAATATTAAAGAAGGATTTAAAAGGAAAGAAAGGCAAGAAACTCTGATTGGGGTCTGGTTGGGAAAAAAGAGAAGAGACTGGCCATTAGAAGTAGATTCTATCAAATAGAGATTTCTAATAAATGACTGAACTCCCTGGAATGGTGGAGAACAATAAAAGGAAAAATGATAAAATAATAGAATTGAGGGAAATACAAAATTAGTGATCCTAAATGTCAATATTTTTTTAAACCCTTAACTTCTGTGTATTGGCTCCTAGGTGGAAGAGTGGTAAGGGTGAGCAATGGGGGTCAAGTGACTTGCCCAGGGTCACACAACTGGGAAGTGTCTGTGGCCGGATCTGAACCTAGGACCTCCTGTCTCTAGGCCTGGCTCTCAATCCACTGAGCTACCCAGCTGCCACCCCACCAAATGTCAATATTAATGGAATGAACTCATCCATAAAACTGAAGAGGATAGCAGAATGGATTTGAAAGCATAATTTAACAATATGTTGATTATAAGGAACATAATTGGAATACAATTAAAATAAGGGGATGAAGCAAAATCTATTATGCTTCAGAAAAACTCAATCATGATCTTATACATGACAAGAGTAAAAAATGGCTTATAAAAGAGATAAATCAGGAAACTAAATCATGCTAAAACACTAGATAATTAATTAAGATCAGTTCTTAGTATATAAATAAAAACCATGTTGTATGGCATCTAAATTCATAAGGAAAAGTTAAATAATATACAGAGAGAAATGAACTATAAGTCTAGTAGCTGAGGCCTTAATGTGTCTTTATCAGACAAAGACACATCTAACAAACTAACAAGAAAGAAGTTAAAGCCCTGAATAAAATTTTAGAAAATTTAGATAATCTTGGATTTTGATAATTCTTGGATGACTATTGAATGGGAATAAAAAATAACATATAATAAATATCAGTACAAAAGTATGAAGGTTTGAAGAGCAATGGTGGAGCACTGAATGTGTTCACAGGAACAAAGTCTGTTTGGCTGGGCCACAGGATGTAGGAACCTGAGAAATATGTAATGAGGTTGAAAGATAGGTGGGGATCAGATTATGAAAGACTTTCAGTGGGAAAAATAGGTTATATTTGATCCAAGAAGTAACAGGGAACCATTGAGGTAGCTATTAAAATTTTTTTAAACAGTAGAAAAATCTCCAATGAATAGAATGTTTTCCTCTAAGGCTTATAATTGGCTAAACTTCTTCAGGATACATGTCTGTAGTCTCTTCTGAATGTTTTGTTTCATATATTTTCTTCTACCAGTCTGGATTTTATTATTGCTACTATGTAGAAATGACTTTCCCCCCAATTTCCTGTAAAGCATGCTTTAGGGATTTGAGAATGTTATGGTGGAATGAATTTGATAGTGCATTGCCTATTGGGAACAGAAAGTGTATTCTCATACTTTTTTTTCTGTTTGGGAGCATGTTAGTTGGTGATAGGGAGTAGGGAATGGGAAAAAGAATGATATGATATTCCTATTCTTTCCTCTAAAAGTTTTACTTTTTTCTAACATTTTTGAGCAATCTTGTCAATCCTATCAAAATAAGGAATTGCTTCTGATTAAAACAAAATCTGCTTCTGTAAGTCTTAAAATTAATATTCAATGCCTCCAAAGTATGATATAAGACCACCCAAAAAAACCCATTTCAATACAGCCTGGGAAAACCAATGACCAGTAGGAAAAGGCTTAAGGAATTATGGGTACGGTGAAAGGAAGTTTGGGTAATGTAGCTTAAAGGGGTGCAAGGTCTTTTCAACTTTACACTTCTCAAAATTTATAAACTGGTAGATTATATTTAAATCCATACTAACTGATGTGCCAGTGATTTGATCAATGGCGATTTAAGTATTTATAGGGCAGGGGAAAGAGCACTGACCTGGAAATTAGAGGACATTGGTTCAGTGAACTACATATATCTATGTGAGCTTGCACAAATCAAGAAGAATCTGGCCTTAGACATTGAAGAAATCAGGGCAAAAGCAGGTTAAGTAACTTACCCAGAATGACACAGCTAGTAAAATGTCTGATGCCAGATTTTGAAGGCAGGTCTTCTTGACTCCAGTTCTAGCGCTTAATCCATTGTCTCAATAATTTCCCTTTTCTAGGCATCAGGTTTCTTTCTCTGTAAAATGGGAGATTTGGTTTAGATTCCTTTGAAGGCCCATTCCAAATCTAACTCCTGCCATTCAAAATGTCAATTATTGCTGAAGTAAGGATTCATAGTCTCCTTTTTTTTGGTTATTTTTATCTTATTATTTTTGTTAATGTTATTGTTTTTGTCTTGCAGTATCATTGTAAAATGAAGGTAGCATGATTTAGTAGATAAAATAATGGGATTAGAATGAGGAAATCTTGAATTCTCTCTGTGACCTGTATGTAAGAGTCTCTGTATACCTCAGGCAACTCACAAGATTTACTTAATAGTTTGTAGATGGATGATCTGTACTGGTGAAAGGAATTTTCATACCAGGAATTCCTAAGTGAAGTAATCTTTTGCTTTTTCCCCCATTGATTTAACAAAGGGTCCTAACATAACATTTCATCATGAAATGCAGGCATTTTAAAATCAAAATCTTGTTTTCTTGTTTTACAGATGAGGAACCTTAGGTTAAGTGACTTAACCAGCTCACACAATTAGTCTCAGAGGTAGATTTAAATTCACCTCTACTTGAGATACCTATTTATATGGTGATATGCATAGGGATCAGTGATTTGTTTTTTTTCACCAGGAACTCTGAGGAAGGAAGTCTGTTTCTTCCTGTATTTCATGTCTAATCCATGTGAAATGAAAGGTCTCTCTAGGTCTCACATATCTAATAGGACAGGGCAAAATCTTAAAGAATTTTGAGCTGTTTGGTGAGAGAAATTCAGAGATTATAAACATTGAATATCTGTGGCTTTCAAAATAATTTCATGCTTTCTTCATGTTTGTCTCTCTAATTAAGATATATCCTCAGATAGTGAAGAAATAATTCTGGTTCACTGATCTTTGATTAAGAGAGAAAATATATTTGGCTAAAGCTTTTGGACTAATATAATATTGCAGGTCTCATTTATTACTAGTAGCATTTATTCAGATTTTAGCATTTATACTAGATTTAGGGATTAACAGGGAAAAGTTTAATAACCAAAGCTCTCATTCAGATATATATATATGTATATATATATATATATATATAATGAGAATAATATTATTGTTAATAATGTGTTTTCCCATTATTCCTTAAATCCAATGATGTGTGTATGTTTAGTGCTTTATGTGCATCATCCCATTTGTTCCTCCTAAATCTTTTGGTTAAGTGCTTTTTTTTAAATTCCCATTTTTCAGATGAGGAAACTGTGATCTTTAGACAAATTAAATAACTGAGATTGGATTTGAACTGTGATGTTCCTAACTCCCTGTCTGGCTTTTTACCACTCTGCCATTGACTCTCTCCTGAGCTATGGTTCCTTCCTTTAAGGAGCATTGTGTCCTCAACATAGAGACTAAACCTATACTTAATAACAAAAAATTATAAAAAATTCAAACAAATAAGCCCCAGATTAAAAAAAAAACCATATGTAACAACAGAATATAGCAGTAACACAACAGTTGTGTTGTTCCCAAGTTTCTTTTTGATCTGCTCTTAAATTTAGATACAGCTACCCCCAGCCACTCACAGGAAAAGAAGAACATAGCCTTAAGTACAGCAGACAATAGCTCTCTGACACAGCCCAGTCTACTGCTTAAGCTTTGAATGGCTCATTCCTGTGCCTGGGACCTGACAATTCTGTATGTAGACAGGATGATTGCTTCTTTATTGATCGGCTCTCTTTTTAAACAGACAATACACAGTAAACCTGTCCTCTTGTCCTACAATGCATAATAAACCCCTAAGAGCTATGGAAGAACAGCTTTTCCTGTAGTTCTATTACTCAGTAATAACAATTTTGAAAATTTCCTCTCAAAAATGAGGGAGAGGCAGTACAAAGGAGAACTAAATGAAGCACTAAGCTGAGAGAAGCAGCACCCATATCCTCGCACCTGAAGGTGAGTAGGGATATACTGTTTGCTGTTATGAATGTAATGGCTAAGTTATATTCTCATTCGATGGTCACCCTTATAGAGGAAACTGTTAATTTACACTTACATGTGCAAGCGTGTGTGTAGATATTAACTGAAACAATAATTTATATTCCTCTAATTAACAACTATACTTTATTAAGAATATGTTTGTACAGCTAACTTTAAGATTTTATTTACTTTTTTGTTTGACTATCACCTTTATTTCTGAATATTCTTTCACTTCCCTGCTCTACTCCATGAGCAATTTCTTATAAAAAAAGAATAACAAAACCAAGAAAAAGAAAAAAAGTTGAGCAAAACCAATGAAAACATCAATCTACTTTGATAGTATATGCAATATTCCATGCCCTTAGTCCCCCATCTCTTTAAAGAAGTGAAGAAGTTTCATTTTCTCATTTATTTTTTGGAATTAAGCTTTGAAATGATAATTATGTCATTTTTCATTTTTTTGTTCTTTCCATTTACATTGTGTACAGTGGTTTTTCTGGTTCATTTAGCATAGTTTCTAGTGCTTAGTAGGCCCTTGTTGCCTGACTGCTTACTTTATTAGCATCAATGTACATATTTGTATATGTGTATATACACATGGCTCATTTTTCTCTGAATTGTTCATAGTTATCGCTTATTTAACAGTAATGTTCTATTTTTTAACGATACTATCTTTTTCCTGTTTCCTAATCGACTGGCTTATTTCTGTTTCTAACATAAATGTTGATATGAATATTTTAGTATATATGAAATATTTTTTCTGTTTTTCATTTTCTTAGGGATATATAGTTGGCAATGGATTCTTTGGGTTAAAGAATATGGGCATATTCTTTTAAAATATAATTCCAAATTCCTTCTAGAATGTTTGGACCAATTTCATAGTTCCACTATCAATGTAGTAGTGTGTTTATCTTTTCTTAAAGCCTGCCTCACTGATTATTCACATCTGCAAAGTTAACTTTAAAATGCTTATTTGATTATTTAACTAATCAATTGATAAGGTAGGTAGTATGAAATAATTTACATAGCCTTGGAAGGACAGTTAGAAGAGCCAAATTCTAGGCTACTCCTGCCCTTAATTTGTTTTAATGTTATCTCTCTTCTCAGCATCTCTATAAATTGTAGGGTAGATTTTTATGGACTTAAAAGTGCAGTTATTGGATTTAAATTTTGCTTCTTTTACATCTTGGACAAGTCACTTGTCCCTTCTGGGTCTCAGATTCCTTCTCTATAAAATGAAGAGTTGCCATAAATGACATAAGTGTCCCCTTTTAATTCTAAAGCTATGATCCTATGATGTTGAATGTCCTTTTAGTTCTTACAGTTTGAGTTCAAGTATATTGGATTTCCTACTATGTACTCAACATTTTATATATCCCATATTGCCTAGTAAAGAGGGCAGAATAAAATTTAATCTTTTTTAAATTTAAAATTTTTCAAGATTGCATGTTGTTACAATTTTCAACATTTGTTTTCTTCCATTTGCAATCTGTGTTCTCTCTTTTCTTTTCACTCCCCACTTCTCCAAGAAGGCAGGTAATATGACATAGGTTGTACATATATTATCAAATAATACATATTTCTATGTCTGCCATGTTTTGAAACAAATCATATTGTTTATACTACAGAAAAATTCAGGGAGAAAATGAAGTGAAGAATGGTATGTTTCAATATACATTTAGATTTCATCTGTTCTTTCTATCACAATTTATATCCTTTTTCATCATGAGTCTCTTGGAGCTGTCCAAGATCCCTGTTTTGCTGATAATAGTTAAGTCATTCGCAATCTATCATCATCCATTATTGTTTCTGTGCACAATGTACTTCTGGTTCTGCTCATTTCACTTTGCATCATTTCATATGTCTTTCTAGGTTTTTATTGGATCATCTTGTTTGTCATTTCTTATGGTACAATAGTGTTTCATTACAATCATATTCCACAACTTGTTCAGCCATTCCCTAATTGATGGACATTTCATTCAGTTTCCAGTTTTCCACCACAAAAAGAACTGCTAGAAATATTTTAGAACATATAGTTTTTTCCTTGATCATGCCCACCCATGAACAATTAATCTTATTCCAATTATTTAAATCTGACTTTATTTGTATAAAATATGTTTTATAATTATGCTTATATAGTTTCAGGATTTATTTTAAGGAGTGATACTTCTAGGTATTTTATTCTATCTATGGTTAATTCAAGTGGGTTATCTTTTACTCTCTCTTCTTGCAGGACATTTTTAGTGAAATAGAGAAATGTTAATGATTTACATGGGTTTATTTTATATCCTACAAAATTATTATATCCTTGCTAAAATTGTTGGTAGTTTCAACTAATTTTTAGTTGAATCTCTAGGATTTTCTGTGTGTCATCATATCATCTGTGAAAAGAAATAATTTTATTACTTCCTTGCTCACACTGATTTCTTCAATATCTTTTTCTTCTCTTATTGCTATTGCTAGCATTTCTAGAACAATATTAAATAATATTGATGAGAATGGGTATCCTTGTTTTACTCCTGATCTTATAAGAAAGGCTTCTACATTATCTCCATTACAGATAATAATTGCTGGTGGTTTTAAGCATAAACTTATTAATCTGAGGAAAAATCCATTTATACTTATGCTTTCAAGTGTTTTTAAAATACTTATGCTTAAGGTACTAAAACTGAATTGCACAGATAAGACATATTCACATTAAATGGCATCATTGTCTAGCTTGTGTTAAGTGCTGAACGACTAATAGATATAATAATGTTAGGCCAGGTCAGAGGATAGATTACCATGTATTCCAGTGGTTAAGGATGACTTATGGAGGAGGACAGACATTCTCTGGGCCTTGAAGGATGGGGAAGATGGAGAGGGAGAGAAGGAAAGGGGAATGAGAGACATGGATATTATAAGTAGAGGGACCTATTGAGCTAGAAGTTTGGTATTCAGGCTGGAGTTCTGTAGAAAGGTAGGAATTGTAAGGATCTGAGTATCATCAGCATAAAGATGATGGTTAAAGTATGAGAATGCTAGAAGAAAAAGTTTGGAATTAAGAACAAAGGCTTAATGTCTCTAATATTTTACAGTTAGACAGCAGAAGGAGGGGGAATGTCACGCCACTTTGTATCTGCTGACTTGCCTCACTTCAACTCCACAGAACAAGATGCTCTTCCCAAAATAAGGACATCACTTCTCACTACCACCTGCTAGCTCAAAACTTGATTGACTGCACCTCCCTCAGATTCTTTCCCCCTCTGGCTAAAGGACTAAAGGATGGAGTACCAAACTCCTCCAATTCCTTTCTTTTTAAAAAAAAATTAATTAATTTATTTTATTTAGAATATTTTCCCATGGTTACATCTTTCCCTCTCCCCAGCCCCCCACCCCCATAGCTGAGATGCAATTCCACTAGGTTTTACATGTATCATTGATCAAGACCTATTTCCATACTATTGATAGTTGCACTATTGAGGGCAGATACTAGTCTCAGATTGCTCCACTTTGAATCTGCTGCCCTTCCTGGTTTCAACTCTATAGAACAAAGGCTTTTATGCTAGGTACCCACTGGCGTCTCCATCTCACCTCCTTTCCTATTTTTTGCCCATGTTATCTCTTTTTTAGACTATGTACTCATTGAGGACAGGGAATATCTTTTTTTATAAGTTAATTTTGTCCTCAGTCATTGTCTGGAACATTTTAGGCATTTAATTAATGCTGGGTTAAGTGAAGGAAACAGAAGAATAGATAGAGAGAGATTTAGGGAATCAGTTATGGCAGTTAAGGGAAGAAAAGATTTATTGAATATTGGATCAATTCATCAATATAGAATGATTGAAGTCACTTGAGAGATTTCTTAGTTCAACTCACTCTATAGGTACTCAGGTGGTATACCAGGATAACAGTAATGACAAATCGACAAAGCACTTTACAAATGTATCTTATTTGATCTTCACAATAACCTTATGGGGTAGGTACTAATATTATACCATTTTCAGAGGAAAATTCTGAGGCTGTGAGAATCTAAGAAACTCACATAGGATCTGATAATTGTCTGAGACAGGTTGCAAATAAAGGTCTTTTTTAAAAATAAACCCTTACCTTCTGTCTTGGAGTCAACAGTATTGGCTCCAAGGCAGAAGAGTGGTATGGGTAGGCAATGGGGGTCAAGTGACTTGCCCAGGGTCACACAGCTAGGAAGTGTGTCTGAGGTCAGATTTGTACCTAGACCGCCAGTCTTTAGGCCTGGCTCTCAATCCACTGAGCTACCCAGCTGCCCCCAATAAAGGTCTTTTTTGACTAAGAATCTGACATGCTTTCCACTTCCCAGGTCCTCTTACTCCAAATCTAGAGTTCTTTTTACCATACCACACTGGTAAGGGAGAAAGTAAACAATTCTATGTGAAAAGATATGCACATGATGCATATATATAATCATATTCTTTACTGCTTTCTGTTCAGGGCAAAATAGACATAGTTACTTTCAAATATATCATGTACTCCTATACTCTTAGTAAGATGTTATTGACCATTTCTACAAAGAAAAGAGGCCCAGGAGTTTAATTTCTTTACAGCAAAAGTTCTTATTTAGTAATATAGGTTACTGAAGGAGTAGAGATAACTCCTTCCCTGGAGGTCTTTTGAATTGCAATCTCATTTGTCCTGCCTGATTTAAGTCGTGGTCATCATGAAGGCAGTGAATTGGACAGGAGACAGACAATCTTTTAGGATCGCTGTCAGCTTGAATATTTTGTGATTCCTTGCCTAGATCTTAGAAAAACTCACTTTCTCTTTGGCATCCAAGCTACCTTGTTACTAGCAAAATTAATTTCAGAGTAATATTTTCCATAAACCCTTTAGTCTGTGTGGCACAAACCAAGAAATAAAATTTCCAATAATGGGTAAAATTATAGGGTAAAAATATCCTGGATATCATGAACCAAAGAATCCCCATTAATAGAAAATAATAAAAATTGTTATCTGGGGTGCGGAATTTCATCATTATAGGGAACTATCTTTTAAGAACTCCTCTCTACCTAACAGTAAAGATTTGCCCCATTGATGCAATTTGTAGGCTTGTCTGGGACATAGAAGTCATGATTTTGCTCAGGGTCTCAGTGTTTATATATGCCAGAAATTGTACTTGAACCTGTATATCTCTAATTTTCCAACTATCTCTCTGACCACTGTACCAGTTTACCTTCCACATTATTTCTATTTGTCCAAGAAGTGCAAATAATTTTGATTTCTATGAATAATCCATGCATCAAGCATTTATTAAGTGCCCACTATGTGCCCTACATTGTGTTAGGTGCTAGAGAGGAAAAGTACAAAGAATAATCTCTACCAGAAAGAAGCTTACTTTTTAAAGGGAGAGAGAAATTCATAGGAAGATATATATATATAGGAATGTATTGTAGGCATGTAGGACAACCATTCTGCTCACTGATAAAATACTTTAAATATAAATTTGAAGTATAATAATGACCAAGTATTTTGTTCATAACACTGTGATGATATAGGTTAGGTAATATTATTTTTTCTATTTTACAGAGGAAAAAGCAAGCAGGTGATTTTGAATTACCCAATTTCATATAGCTGGTGTCCCACTGACAAGAGTTTGGAGAGGGTGTCTTCTTCCTTCTCATGCCTTTGCTTTTCTGTTTAACCAGAAGAAAGATTTTAAAGGGAGGAAACACAGAGGATTGGATTTTTGACATTAGCCCACTGTGACCTAAGGAAAGGCGATGGAAAAGGGAGGTAGGCACTATGACTTTGTTGATGCCCCTGGCTTTGTGGGGCCTGCTTTCTTTAAAATTAACTTGCTTAGGGACTTAGGTACTAGTGGTGCATGTTTTATAGTCAAATGTTCTGTTGCTTAGGGAGACACCTATTGATATCCCATATGGCCAGAGCAGGAAGTGTGTGCGTGGGCTGATGTGAATAACCAGTGTTCCAGTAGAGATATTAGGGAAGGTCCCCAGCAAAAAGAGAGACTCTTTTTTGAGAAAATATTGATTAGAGTCACACAAGATGAGTTGACTTGGATGGATTGAGATATGTATTGCTGGAAGAAACTTCTGATCCATTTGGGTACTAAAATCAGAGATCCATTCGGGTAGGCAGAACCTTGTTCTCTTGCCTCACTACATTTTCCTTCAAAATTTTAAAATCCTAAAGTTTGTTAGAACCTGAATTCTTATTAATTTGGACTAGATATAAAGAGTTTTGTATTTGGGGTCAGCGTACCTGGTTTTGAATCTTAGCTGTGCTTATTCCATCCTCCCTATCCCCATTACCCAGTGACCTCTGTCTCTCGCTCTGTCTGTCTATCTATCTATCTATCTATCTATCTATCTATCTATCTATCTATCTGTCTTATCTCAAAATTTATGTCTACAATCTATATAGCTATACATGTAGAATGTATACATATATATGCACATACATAGATGTATATATGTATTTCCATATATATGTGTTAATAGGATATAAGCTCCAAATCTATGATCTTATGATCCCAAATATATAATACTTTTTTTTATCATGCTCCATACCTTTGACAATTGAAAACAGTTTATTATCCTGCATTTTCCTGCTGTTACTTTGCCTTGATGTTTTGTTGAATATTGATGCAATGGCTTTGGAAGAATTGAGCTTATTCAGAGAGACTGCTGTTGTGACCTGTCACCTAGACTTGGCACACCAGACTGACATAAACTTACATTCAGTCTTTAAATATAGTGAGCAATTAAACATATTCTATGATTCATGATAGTACCCAACCCTCTTTCTGGGAATATCATAATCTGGTTTACTTAAGTTCTTCCTTAGAACTTATTCTACTCCACTTCAGCTAACAATTTGAATCTTCCAATTAGCATTTAAGCAGAAGATCTTAATGAATACAAAAGGGCTACTATCAGAATCCTATTATCAAAGCAATAGGAAATATCTCTAGGTAGACTTTTCTATCTCCTCCAAAGTACTTGGCACACAGGAGGTGATTAATAAAAGTTTGTTGACTGACTTATTGCCTTTCTTCATCCAGAAAACTTAAATCTTTGTGGTCGTTTAATCATTTTGATTATGTCTGACTCTTTGTGAATTCATTTACGGTTTTCTTGGCATAGTCCTAAAACCCCAATAAACAAATTAGAAATATCTAGAGAAAGTCCCAAGAAATAGGGAACCTTCTCAATCAGTCAAGGATTTAATAAATGTCTACTATGCTCTGGGCATTTGCTAGGTGTTTAAGATAAAAGGGAAAGAAATAATATCATACCCACTCTCAAGGGACTTACCTTCTAATATGGAACATAGAAAACAGTGTATATATATATATATATATATATATATATCTGTGTGTGTGTGTGTGTGTGTAGAAAGAGTATAAATACATGAAAATTGGGCAACAAAGATGAATGAACTCAACCTCATCTTTGGTTCCAAGAAACTATAACATGCTCAGCAATGACACCAAAATAAAATCTTTTCTACAAGTGGGCTAAATCAGGTTGAGAAGGACTGACAGTCCTCAGATCTCCTGGGAAGTTAGGCAGATGTCTACCCCAAACATTTGATGACTTCCATATTTCATGAAGTTGTCTAAAGCAGGTAATATGGAGCAATCAGAACTTGGTCAGACATAGAAAACCCGAAGATCATCCACTCCATTCTGTGCCATCACCAATCATCCTGACTTTTGTCTTGCCACATAACTGTTGACTCTGGAAGAGAGAGTGAGGCTGATGACTGTGAAGCTCTATCTCACTTAAGTCTAACTCATCCACTAGTCAACACATCACCCTATGATATCTTTGGTCCTCTGAAAACAAAAGAGAACAATAACAACCATAGATATATACAAAGGAGTTAAATACAAGATAGCCTACTCTTTGAGTCCTTGGGACAGTATATTTCAGGTCAGGGGCCTTTGCCACCACTGCTCTTGCATCTTTGGGTTTATAGTCCCGACATTGTCACTATACTTGGATATGGAGCTTCAGGCTTATATTCTTTCAGCATGATACCATAGCTTATGGTCTCCTCTCAGACCCTTTTGGATGTTCATTGCTACTATTTTGAGAATATCTCTTCTTTTCTCTCTATGAGTCTTTCTTTCTCCCAGTGATACTTTTTAACTCATACCTCTGGGTGGAACATTTGGGGAAAAGGAATCTTTTTCTTCTGCTGGAGTATGCTATGCATATATCTTCCTTATTCGATCTTCCACCCCTCACAGAGGTTGGAGGAAGACAGGGTAGAGAGAAAGAAGGCCATTTTTGTTGACTTCCATGAATTAATTGCTACATTGTGCATTGCTAAGAGTCCTTCTTAAAAGGTCAAGACTCCAAATCTAAAATCTTTCTCCTAAAACTGCTTTGACTAAGAAAAGCTACATGGTCCAGGATGTCCAGGGCATTGTGGGTTGTTGTTACATTTTGTAAATTTTCTATTAACTCCAAGTTTACTTTCTGTTGCTAGAAGGATTTTGAATTATCTTAATTTTTCTTCTTTAGTCAGTGTGTTACATGCAAGAAATTTTCCTTTAATTATTAAAGGAGACAAGGTAAATACTTAATTCTCATCCACAACTGTGGTTATAGAATGTACAGAAAATTGTACATTGTGGGGGATCAAGTTATCTCTTTTTTTTAAAAACTTACTATCAGGTTTTTAACTTGCCACATTTCTCTCCTTGAAGTGAGGTCCCATGAAAAACTTTCAGTTCATCCACAGTGTTTTGGATGATCTCAGAGAACATCTAGTGTGCACCCTTTATATTGCACAAGGGAACACTAAGATCCAAAGAAAGGAATGGACTTATTCAAGGTCACACAAGTAATTGGCAGTAAAACTGAAGTCAGAACTCAGATCCTTTGATTCAAATCCAAATTGCCTTTCTAATATGCCATGCTTCTTCACACATATCTATATATTGTTGTCCTTCCTGTACAAATGTATTGTTGTTTTTATATGGAAAGCTAGACCAGAGTTAAAGTCTTGCCTTTGGCATATATTTATCTTTTGCTTCTGGGAAAGTTGCTTAACCTCTCAGTGCCTTAGGCAACTCTGGAATGAAAAATTGTAGAATATGTCCTGATCTTAATTGGTAGAGGGAATTTCCTCTTTAAGAGTTCCCTTAAGCAATAAAACCACAGATCAGGCTCAAACAAATAATCAAATCAAATCAAAACACCATTTACAACCATTTCCCTCACTTTTCTAAAGACTGATAGCACTTTAAAACATAACAGCAAAAATTTGGGCAGTATTTAAACATAAAATGGGAATAATATATTGATAAACTTAACTGGCTAGTTTGAAAGGGGGCCAAGTGTGATGAGACAAAAAAGAGGTGATTCTCAATGTACTTGGGCATATTCTCCTATCAAATTGCCAAGTTAGGGCAATTACACTGCTCTTTTGAGAAAAGCAGAAATTACTTAAAACTTGGAAGATGTACAATTTCTGAAGTGTGCTGTGTTTAACATTCATAGAAGCACTTTTTGTAATGAGGAAGGAAAGAAAGGCTTCATTCCTTAATTTGGCTGAGAACAGATGAGAAAATAAGAAGGGTAATCAGAGATGGTGATGACCACAAGTCTAGAGTCTCCAGGGGAGCAGGATTGTGCCTGCAGTTATTAAAAATGTCTCCATATTCAGCCGGGTGCTTTATTTTTCTTAGTTCCTCTCTAAGCAGAAGTTCATTAAAGCAATCAACTATTCAAAAATATTCAGTGGCATATTTACACTGCATTTTGTTGCAGCTGAAAGTTGACATTTTACTCACTGACTTTACCAGCCTAGCTTACTCATCCTCATATAGAGAGCTGTCATGCATTCTGACTATTCATTTAAATTGTGCTTATATCTTAGTATTGGTTTGAAATATAGTGATGAAAGAGAAATATATCAAAAGCATGTTTAAATAAACAGTAAATGAAAAGAGAGTAGGGAAATGAGACTTAAGCAACTATAAGCAAAACTATGTAAGACAAAAGGCACCTAATAACAATGATCTCTGTACTTTTGCATATAACACTTAAAAATATGAAAAAAGCTACTGGTGCTGATTTTGGGGATTGTTTATTGTATCGAAAGTATATTACTTTTGTATATTGCTTTACTAGTAGTGTGACCTTGGGGAAGTTACTTAACTTTCTAAATCACAATATTCTTATCAGTAAAATGTTGATAACATTACTTATAGCCTCATAAGTTTTCTGCAAGACATTAATGAGCTAATGTACAATATCTAAAATGTTTTGCAAATTTTAAAGTGCTCATACATATGAACATGGATTCCATGATATCCTATGTGATGCAGGGAAGGTAGGGAGGGATTGAAACACTAAGAGTTGGGATGAGATCTCTTATGTAGCTTCGAAAAAAAGTAAGTTAAACCTATAGGAGATCTGTGATTTCATTTGTTGTAATATCGTCTTTTTCTTTATATATGAAAATTCTTATTTTGTTCATATTTGTAAACATTTGAAATAATAAAACAACAAATCAATATTTAATATTTAGTAAAGCAAATAATTAATATTAAATAAATAAATAATATCCAATAATAAAATTTAAAGCATAATGTCAATGACAGTTATTATTTTAAAATTATTATTGTTACTTGGATTCTTTGGTAGATAAGTATGTATTCCCTCCAGTAGTAGAGGTTATAACCCATTCATATCCTTCTTCCAAGAGGTAGAATAAAATGTCAGTTCTGTAAATATTAAATATTTGATTAAAATATCATAGTTTTATACCTGAGATTTAGAGATTTCAAAGCGCACCTAGCTAAAATCTTTCAACAGGAGGTTGTGATTTGCCCAAGGTTACATAAGAAGCACCAAAACTAAACTATAAGAAACCATATGATAATTTCATTAGATGCAGGAAAAGCTTTCAATAAAACACAATACCCATTTCTATTAAAAACACTAGAGAGCATTGGAATAAATGGAACATTCCTCAAAATGATAAATTGCAGCTATCTAAAACCATCAGCAAATATTATCTGTAATGAGGCTTAGCACAAAGCCTTCCCAGTAAGATCAGGAGTGAAACAAGGGTGACTATTATCATCACTACTATTCAATATTGTACTAGAAATACTAGCTATAGCAATGAGAGAAGAATAAATTGAAGGAATTTGAACAGGTAATGAGGAAATAATGGTATCACTCTGCAGATGATATAATGGTATACTTAAAGAATCTTAGAGAATCAATCAAGAAACTAATTGAAACAATTAACTTTTATAAAGTTGCAAGATATAAAATAAACCTTAAAAAATCATCAGTAATTTTCTATAGTACCAATAATGCCCAGCAGCAAGAGAGAGAAAGAGAAATCCCATGTAAAATATCTGGAGAGAATATAAAATATTTGGGGATCTATCTGTCAAGAAAAACCCAGGAACTATATGATCACATCTACAAAAAATTTAAAAGTAAAGTATGTTATGTAGAGATGGATGCATGGAATCCCTGCAAAGATATAGGGACAGCTTCATTGGAAAAACATTAATTACTCATGGGCAGGCCAAGTCAATTTGATAAAAATGACAATTATTCCTAAATTGATTTACTTATTCAGTGCCATACTAATCAAACGGCCAAAATTATTTTCATAGAGCTAGGAAAAAAACAATAAAATTCATTTGAAAGAACTAAAGACCTGAAATATCAAGGGAATTAATGAAAAAATTGAAGGTGGATTAGCTCTACCGAGTCACAAACTATTATAAAATAGAAACTATCAAAACTATCTGGCACTTGCTAAGAAATAAAGTGGAGGACCAATGGAATAAATTAGGCACTCGACATGCAATGGTAAATGATCATAATAACCTACTGTTTGACAAGTCCAAAGATCCAAGTTTTTTGAAGAACTCACTATTTTACAAAATTTTCTGGGAAGTCTGGACAATAATATGGCATAAATTAAGCATAGGCTAACATCTCATGCCATATACCAACATAAAGTAAAAATGAATACATGATCTAGAAATAAAGGATGATACCATAAACAAATTAGGACAGCAAAAAATAGTTTACCTGTCAGACCTATGGATAAGAGAAAAATTTAGGTCAAAACAAGACATAGAGAACATTGTGAGATATAAAATATATAACTTTGATGACATCACATTATAAAGTTTCTGGACAAATAAAATCAATGTAACCAAGATTAAAAGGCAAACAACAAACTGGGAAAAATCTTTATAGCAACTCTTTTAGAAAAGGGCTTCATTTTTCAAATATATAAAAAATTGAATGACATAATAATACAAAGCATTCCCTAATTGACAAATGGTTAAAGTATATAAGTAGGCAATTCTTAGATGATAAAACTATATTCACATGAAAAAATACTCTAAATCATTACTAATTAGTGAAATGTGGATTAAAACAACTTTGAGCTACCACCTCACACCCACCAGATTGGCTAAATTGGCAAAAAAAGAAAATAATAAATGTTGGAAGAGATGTGGAAAAATTGGGATACTCATTCCCTGTTAGTGAAGCTGTGAACTGAAACAACCGTTCCAGAGAGCAATCTGGAACCATGCCTAAAAGGCCATCAAATTGTGCATACCCTTTGACCTAGAAATATCATGAGTAGGAATGTGTCCCAAAGAGATTAATGACAGTGGGGAAGAACCTACCTGTACAAAAATATTTCTAAGAGCTCTTTTGTGGTGGCAAAGAACTGAACACTGAAAGATTGTCCATCATTTGGGGAATGGCTGAACAAGTTGTGGTATTTGCTTGTTATGGAATACTTTTGTGTCATAAGAAATGACAAAAAAAGATGATCACAAAAACTTGGAAAGACTTACATGAAGTACACAAAGTGAAGTTACACAGTAACAGCAATAATGTATGGTGATCAACTGGGAATGACAATTATTGTCAACAAGGGAAAGATTCAGGACAACTCCAAGGGTTTCATGGCAAAAAAAGTATATCTACCATCATAGAAGAAACAGATGAAGTGAAAAAACATATTGAAATATACTATTCTTCACTTAATTTCCTCCATGAATTTTTCTCTAGTGTAAATGTTAAGTATCTTGTTTCATGTAATGATGAACATGGAAATATATGTTATTTAATAATATATACATACAACCTATACAACTTATATCACATTGCCTGCCTTCTTGGAGAAGGGGGAGGGGTGGAAGGGAGGGAGATAAAATAGATTTCAAAATTTCATAAAATGAATAATAAAAATTGCATCTACTTGTTTAAAAAAAGCTTCAAAAATATATTTTGGTCCTAGGTCCTCTGACTCCAGAATATGTGTTTTTTCCCATTGTATCACTGTACCTCCTCTTCTATATGGATAAATTTTAAACAATAGATCAATTGTTTGAGTACATATTTTCTAAGTTATATCCTACTCTGAAGTTATGTTATAGATGAATTGATAATCTGCATCAGTAGAGGGATGATCATTTTGAGGAGTTCTCTGCTCCTCAAACTAGGAAAACTAGACACTCAAAAAATTAGCTAAAAATGTATTCAGATTTCTTCTATGACTTTGGTTTTTGGTAGATAAAATACTTTTAATCAGCCATGATTGCCAATTTTAAGATCACGAGGTGTCAGGACTAGAAGAGTTCAACTCTCATTTTACAGCTGAGGAGATTTACCCAAGGCAGGAGACATAAGAAAGAAATTTTGATACTAGGACTAATATTTTGAATTTTGCCCAGAACAAGTGGCATGCAGTGTACTTCCAGATGCAGCTATTAACTAAGGAGGCTTTGGGGGTAAATCAGAGCAGAGCAATGGAGGATCCCACTCCAAAGGTTCATAGCTTTGTATTTTATCTTTCTGATCTCACTAACTAGGTGCTAAGCTTTATTTATGATACAGAAAGAATATGCAAGTGTTGTCAGTGCCCTGTAACTTCAACAAAAACTAAATTTATCACCCTGAGGCAGAGCCTCACTTATTGCTTCACCATAGTTATAGCTCAGTTCAGGATAACAAAGTAAGTTAGTGGCAAAGGCAAAACCTGAACCTGACAGGACAGACTCCTACCAGTCACCTCTTATTACCGAATAGGATGATTCTCTTCCTACTATAGAAGTCAGATATAATTAAAAAATATATATATATATACATGTATATATATATATACTTTATTTTTAATTGAATCCATTTTAATTTTATTCATAATGTATAAGTGATTATTTTGTTTCATATACAACCATAATAAGTGTGGGAGGAAAAAGCATTTGTTAAGAGTTTACTATTGCCAGGCACTAAGTCCTTTACAAAATTTATCTCATGTGATTGTACAAACCCAAAATCTATTGATGAGCTCCTCTTTATCTTGTTAGACTGGCTTTTGGGTTGCCAATGTATTCTCGTTGGGTCCATGCACAAAGACTACTCACCTTGGTGAAGCCTACCATATCAGTTACTTTAATGTAAAATCTCAGGTGTCCTTCATGCTATGGTATTTAGCATATACTTAAGTTTTAAGTAATCCAGTGTGGAAGAGAGACAAAATGATCATTTTTGTATTATTTGTGTTAGAAGTGAATTTTGAGGAGGTATTTGACAGTAGGATCAAGTGGTGGATAGGAATAGTAAATTTTTCTAAGGATAAGAGGTAAAATTGAATAGAGGAAACTGAACTGTTTAAAATGCTAATTGAATTTCCCTTAAAAGTGTTGCTTTCAAAACTAGAGTAATCATGTTAATAGATAAAAGGAAGAAAATTCAGGTAAAACATATTCTATTCATCTTTCTTCACTTTGAGTATGGAAGATTTTTAACAATATGTTTCCAACTATACATAAGAAAAAAGACGCAAAATTACTTAGACATTTATTACTTCTGTTTAGAATTTCATCCAATTCGTTCATGTTATCCTAATTCTTCACTGTTTAATTTTCCTTTTCTTCCTTGTCTGCTTGAAACTCTACAGATAACAATGATGTATATTGTTCATTCCTACATTAGCAATAATTTATTGTTTCATTTCTAGATGGAAATTACTACCACTGTTTATCCTATATACATTATGTATCTGTTATTGTATTATGGGAAACATTCCTAGGTAGGGGCCTATAGTGGCAAAGGATCATGATTTCATTATGTCATATCAAGATCTGTTGAATGAATTAGAAATTTTTCATTTGAAAAAAAGAGACAATGGGGATGACAAATGAAATTCTCTGGAGGCTATATTTTAAGTTTTAGAATACTATTTTATATTAAAATATTATATTATATCAAAATTTCTAAGCTGGCCAATAGTCTCCCTACTCAGTTGGAAGAGATACTAAAATAACCTAAACAGGGCCCACTGGAGATGTGAGTAGGAAAAGCTGAACTGCCAAGCTCAAGGAAAAAAAAGGGATAAAAATCCTACATCCTGCCCAGAAAGCCAATATGAAAGCCCTCATCATGTGAATCATCCTAAGAGCATATCCTAAGAGCTTTTCTCATTAGACAAAAAACACATAGGAAATGATCTCAAGAGATTTCCTCCCAGGAAGTAGCATGTCTTCTGGAAGCCAACTCACTTGGAGAGGTGGCCAGCTTCCAACATGGTGTCTGACTAGCTGATAGATTATTTTACCACCCAAGAAAACTCTTATTTACAGATGAACAAGGACATCTAGACAAAAGAAGAGAGGACCCAAAATAGCTTGGGGAGAGACAGTTTGAACTTCAGCTCTAAAAACAAACTGCGTTGTAAAATCAAAAGGCTTTTTTGGGGTTGGAGCTACAAAAGGTTGTCTCATGGAAGGTGGTATCAGAACTATTCAAAAGTAGGTTTTTCTCATTTCTTTGCATTAATTCATTCAAGTCTTCCCCACATTTCTCTGAAAACACCCTCTTTGTTGTTTCTTCTAATGACTGCACTCCATTATATTCATGTACAATAATTCGTGCAGTCATTTCCTAGTGGAGAGTCATTCCTTTAGATTTAAATACTTCGTCACCATTAAAGAGTTGTTTAAATATTTTTGTATATATATGATCTTCCCGTCAGAATTTTTATTGGCATTCCTGAGTTGAAGGGTATGTAAAGTTTGGTAACTTTTTGTGTCTGATTTTAAACTGCTTTGAAGAATAGCTGAAACTAATTTACTACTCCACCAACAGCAGATCAATGTGCCCATTTGCCTGAAATTCCTCTTTCAACATCTGTCATCTTCATTGTTTTCATCAACTTTGATAATCTAATAGCTGTAAAGTGGAAGCCCAGAGTGGTGGCCAGTCATTTCTATTTGTCTTCTTATTAGCGATTTGGAGCATTTCTGTTTATATGTGACTACTGCTAGCTTACATTTCTTATGGGAAAACTGCCTATTCATATCCTTTGACCATTTCACTTGGGGAATTACTCTAAGTTTTACATATTTAAAATGATTCCATATATATATATATTTTGGAAAGGACACATTTATTCAAGAAACTTGCTGCAAATATTTTTTTCCCCAGGAAACTCTTTCTTTCTAAACTTGTCTCTGTTCTATCCAAAGACTTTCTGAAGTTATCACAGTAAGGACCTAAGACCTGGATGTCTTGGAATTACCATTTATTTAGCTTATTAATCTTTTTATTCTGCTTAGTTCACTTCCCATATAGTTTGTAGTCTTGTGTTCTATTCAACTTTTTGAAATGTAGGATTGTTGTAGCTGGTTTTAAAAGGTTACTTGAATTTGGGCAAGGCCTGAGGCTTTCTACTTGGAAAAAGAAGAAAATGTCCATAAATAGTCTCCTTTCTCAGTTGATTCTCCTTATGTTACCAAATTGTGTTGATTCTTTAATTCCCATGGATAATAATAGCAATAGCTGCTCAATGAATGGTATTCATTGATGATAATTAACAATTTAAAAGAAGTGTGGGGTGACTCATGCTGCCACTAACCCCCAATGAGACTTTTCTCAGGTGGTGGCAGATTATAGTAGTAGGAGATAATGCAAATAATAATCACTTGTTGGGTAGCTAGGTGGACACTTCTAGCTGTGTGACCTTGGACAAGTCACTTAACCCCAACTGCCTAACACTTACTGCTCTTCTGCTTTGGAATCAATTCTTAGCATTGATTCTAAGACAGGAAGTAAGGGCTTTAAAAATTAGTAATCACTTGCGTTTCTGTTGTGCCTTCAGGTTTATAACATGCTTTTACACAATTGTTAGAATTGATGACAGCCATTCAGCCACCTATGACATAACCCCCCACCCTCCGTGTTGGCCATCTATTTGTTACAAAGTATTTTCTAAAAGATGGAATGTTACCATTGGAATATATAGATGACAATTCTTAAATATGAAAATTACTACCAATTCCAAAAGTGTCCTGGAGAAAAGATTTATTTGAATCATGTGCCATCCTAACAACCCCACTGTATTAAAGTTTGGCTACAGAGACAAATGGAGAACATTTAGACATTTTTTTCCTCTTACTGGTGAGGAGAACAAAATAGTCCATTAATAGTTTCACAATTATACTTTACTTTTGTGGAGACTTTATTTTCAAAGTTGCATGACTGGGAAATTTTTAAAAATGATCAAACATCCAATCTTTAATGAATTTTGACAATTACCAAGAAGCATATAGTATAATAGAGTACATAAATAAATTTTAATGCATCTTCTTTATTCTTTGGTCATTTGATGTTCCTGGATCATAACTATTTGGGCAAGGCTTATTTCTTAATTTCTATTTGCATTTTTCCCAACACCTAGTACAGTTATGTTCCCATTCAGGAATAAAGAATCTACAGTTTTCTTAGTGTAGGTAGGTCCCAGGTAGGGAACTTCTTTTACCACCAGCCTGGTTATGATAGATGTTATTAATAGATAGCATTTGTATAGCATTTAAAGGTTTGCAAAGTGCTTCTCAAGCATTATCTCATTTGATTTTCACAGAATTCCTGAGAAGAAGGTACTACCATAATCCTTATTTTATAGGTGAAAACTGAGGCTGATAGCATTTAAGTGACTAGCTCGAGGTCACTTAATAGTATCTGAGGTGGAATTTGAACTCACAACTTCTTGACTTCAGGTCCAGCACTCTACCTAATGTGCCACCTAGCTACCTAATTTAGTAGGTTAAGTTGCCTAATGATTTAATAGGTCAAGTCCTTAGAAAGTTACTTACAGCTTAAGTAGCTTAAAACAACAACAACAACAAAACTTGCTAGGGGATGGCAGTGAGGTGGTTCAGTGGACTGAGAGCCAGGGCTATAGAGAGATCCTGGGTTAAAATCTGGCCTCAGATACATCTTAGCTGTGTTATCCTGGGCAAGTCACTTACCTCCATTTGCTTAGTCCTGACCACTCTTCTGCCTTGGAACCACTACATAGTACTGATTCTAAGGTAGAAGGTCAGGGTTAAAAAAAAACTTGCTAGGATCACTTACCTCATCAAGGTCATGAGTAGGATTTGAACCCACTCTCCTTATCTTCAAGCCAGTGCCCTATCTGCTACTCCACACTGTCTCTGTTTTTCATATTTTATGTACTTAATGAATATTTGATGAATTGGGTTGAATCTAAAATGAGAATTTGGAATTGTATTATACATTTTAATTAAAAAATAATTTGGGAGGCTATATTTTTATCAACCAGGATTTTGTATACCTATGATTCAAGGAAGTGCTGAGGATGATCATGGCCCGTAAGTAACATTAAGTAAGGTAAAAATCCTATAGAAATCAAATGATTTTTAAATGGATTGAATAAATGCTATAGAGAATAATATGTTTTAAAGTACTATGAAATGGTTTGCTTATTTTTAAACACCCAAATGATTCAACTGCCAAAGATTTTATATCGTGATTCAATGATTTAAAATTCTTCTTCATAAGAAAAAAATAGTCCTAGGATGACAAACTTAAAAAATGCTTTAGCTTAAATAAGATAAATTTGATTTAATAAAATTTAGTAATAAGCCATTTTCCCCCTTGTATTCAGTCCTTCTCTTGGATATGTGTAGAAATAGTCAAACTTCATGTCCTTCAAAAAAGTGGTCTATATACAATATGTTTGCAGACCTTTAGCTAAAATTTGACTTTATAAATAGGAGTAATTAAAGACAACAAATGGATTATAAGGAGAAAATAGATGTTAATCAATATCAAATCTTACATACTTCTAGTCATATTTTTAACAGGCAAATAAGTCCATTTCCAGTGTATTACCAAGAGTAATGCTTTGTGTTAAAATCTTTGGGAAATGCTTGTGGGTTCTGGGACACGGTCATGGACAAACTTTTTATATTGCTTTCTCATTGCCATTGGGTCCTAAAGTTCTCTCTTCATGTACAGATTTATGTGGCTTATCCTATTCTTGTTCCCAATGCTATTCCAAAGTTCTTTTTCTTTATTTATTTTATAACCTTTCTGCTTCCTCTTAATTAAAAGATAATGTCAGTAGAATAGAAAGTTGTCACAAAAGCAGGTCTCCAACCACTGGTTAGAAAAGAAACATATATTTAAAAAATAAAATTTGAGATCAAGCCAAGATGTTTAATATTAAAGCCAAAGACATTTATTCTGTGACAGCATTCTATTCCAATGTCCTCAATTCAACTACTCTAAATGATTAATTATGTAGCTCCTTCTCTGCAAGTACAGCAGGGTAGAACATTTTCTCCTGTACTGGTTATGGTCAAATCTGATTTTATTTGTAGGTCAGTAGTTAATACATATAGCAATTACATTAACATATTTTTAAAGATATGAATCATAACATCCAAAAAGGAAGTCCCTTATATTTTTTAATTCATGATAGCACATTTTGAGCCCCTTAAACCCAGATTTTGGCCTAATGAAATGAAGTCTGTTTCTGCTGAATGTTTGACATTTCTTATCTCTTTGATCTATAAATTCTTTAGAAGGAGTAACTTGGACTAAAATAAATATACTAGTAAAAAGTGTTAAGATATATGACAAGCTAAGCTTTTATATTCAATTTACTTGCTAATCATGGAAGAAAACAGAAGTCAATCCAAGTTTGCAAATGGACACCAGTAATTTAAATGCAGTTCTTAAGATTGATAATCTTTTTTTTTTGAACTCTGGGGCTACAATGGCTGCGGTTTATCAGGTTTCTGAACTTCTCCTCCTACATTTGTCACTCACATTTCAAACCTAATGTCTAGAATAAAACTCTTGTTCTTTCTTCCCAAATCTCTTCTTCCTCCAAACATCTATTTCTCTTGAGGTCTTAACTATCCTTTCAGGTAGCCAGATGGCACAATATATAGAAGACTGGATCTAGAGTCAGGAAGACTTGAATTCAAATCTGGCCTTAGACACTTACTGGATGTGTGACCCTGGGCAATTCATTTAATTTATTAGCCTCAATTTCCTCATTTGGAAAATGAGCTACACAAAGAAATAGCAAACTTCTTATTATCTATCTTTTGAGTCATCCAGATGTACAACCTAGGAGTCATCTATGACTTTTCCCTCTTTTCTTTTACTCTAATTTAATCAGTTGACAGGTTTTATCAATTTAACTTTACATCATCTTACAACTATCATCTCTCTAATCAGTTGAGGCACTTATCATCTTTCACCTGGACTGTTACATTACCCTTCTAACTAGTTTGCTTTCTTCTAGTCTTCCCCTCTTCCAATCCAGCATAGTTATCAAATTAACATTTCTAAAATATAGATCCACTTAGCACATTTCTCTAGTCTTTAGTGGCCTGCAATGTTTTTCTATCTTGAAGTGGATTTTACAGTTTGGCATTTAAAGCCCTTCATACTCTATTTCCTTATACATAATTCTCAATATAATTACATATTCATTTCATATTCTTTCCCTTCATGTAATCTGCCTTCTAGTCAAATTATTAACTATTTACTGAAATTGGTGTGCTTTCTATGTCTTTGTAGTGGTTAGCCATATTTGGACTACACTCCCTCTTCTTACCTCTTTGAATTCCCAACTTCTTCAAGGCTCACCTCAGGTGCTACCTCATAGTTGGAGTTTTTCCCAATCACATCCATTTGTGAGTGCTCTCAATAACCTGAAATCATTTAATATTTACTTATCTGTGTCCATTTTGCATCTCTCTTATATAATATAGGGTCCTTTAGAACATATAACATTACATTTTTGTCTTGCTATCCTCAAGATTGTACCGAGTTCCATATTAGGTGTTTAATATGAATGATGAGGCTATGAACATATAATAGTTGCTCCAAATGAAGGCTGAAGGTCGCCAGGTCATTAGTTTAATATGTCTTGTGATGGAGATAATAATTTTTTAGCTTCAATAATCAGTAGCTTTCTCTTTCTGGACTTTTCATAGTTTATATCCTTGTCTAGATTAAGGGTTTATATAATTGTTCTTCAATGTTATCGCTTTTCATCTATTTAAAGGTAGCTCTCATGTCTGTCTTAAGTCTTTCTTTTCCAAATTAAACTTCTTCAGTTCCATCAGCTGCCCTTCATCTGCTATGATTTTTCCTTCCCTAAAATAATACAATGTAAAAACTAGAAGAAACAGACCAGGTTGTTTCCTCTGGATATATTTCAATTTTTCAATATTACTCTTATTGCTCTTCTGCATTGGAACTAATGCTTAGCATTGATTGTTAGACATAATGTAAGGATAAAAAATAACTCCAAGAATCTTGACATAAAGACCTATTTTTAAATATCAGTATTCTTCTGGTAGAGTCATATCTGAAGAAATGAAATTTAAAATCACTTGGGAACCATATTGGGTGTGCCTGTAGTAACATATTAAAAGAATTATGAAGTATAAAAGAAATAAAGGTAGTTAACCAGAAACATATAAGCAAGAAAAGCTGGGGTAGATGGATAGCCTGTATACTGTATGTATATTTTTGCAATGCGAAGAGAAATTGATTTGATTGATTGACTTCTAAAATCCCTTCAAACTAAAATTTTTGGAAATCTTTTTATTTTATTTTATTTTTTAGGAATTTTTAAAAGAAAAAAAACCTTCAGATACCTTAATTGGCTGACAGTCCTAGAAATATTCTAGAAAAGGAGGGTTTATGTGTATTTTTCAACTACTCTGAAGAGTGACAGAATGGGGAAGTTTTCCCATTGCATAATCTTAGTAATGTGAATTCTCTTCAAGAGGTGTAGGAAGACCATTGTTTCCAAAAGGGTTATTGCTTTTGGTGTAGGTTGGGTTAGATGGCTTCTGAGGATGTTTTCGGCTCTGATATATGGTAGCTTATGTTAAATACCAAATGAAATGCAGAAAAAGAATCATGGCGATGAAATTTTTGTGCTATTTGATTTGTGAAGTCACTAAGCAGGTAGCATTGCTTAGGTTTGAGGCTGAAAGTGTTAAAGACAACTATTTTAATTTTTTCCCTATTTTAGGGATGGGAAACAATCCCTTAAACCAAAGTATATGTTTTCTGATCCTTTTAATGTAAGGCTAATAATATTAATATCCTGTACAGTTTATATGATTCATAATTTCATTAAGATAGAGTCATGGATGCAGAGTGACACTCTACCTTTATAAACACTTGTAGATAAAAAAGGATTAGTCTTTTACTGAGTAGCCTTTAGGAAGTCAGCTAGTCTGCACCTAGCTATTTTTTCTGGTTTGACTGAGCTTGACCAAATTTAAGCTTTATTGATGGCTTTTGAGAATCTAGGATCTTCTCTGCACTATTAGTGAAAGAACAACAAATGACGGATAATCTGAACAAGTGTCTACCACAAATGTTATACAAATCTGTTTTTTTTAAACTTTTACTTTCCATCTTGAAATCAAGTATCAATTACAAGGTAGAAGAGGAGTAAGAGCTAGGCAATAAGGATTAAGTGACTTTCCCAGGGTCACACAGCTAGGAAGTATCTGAGGCCTCCCATCTCTAGGTCTGGCTTTCAATCCATTGAGCCATCTAGCTGCCTCTATGTTACACAAATCTTAAATATTTTTAGCTGGTCTGCCAAGTCCATTATGAACTTAGTTCAATTCATTACAAATTCATTTGTTAAATTTAAAATTCATCACATTCATATATGCGAATAGCTCTGGATTACCTGCTGTTTTAGACTACCCATTTCTGTTCCCTTCTATGTTCATAGGTAATTGAAAATAATTTACTTTTTTATTGGAGAATACATTTCTCTCTCTGCTTCTCTGTCTCTCTGTCTCTGTGTCTGTCTGTCCATCTCTGTGTCTGTCTGTCTCTCTCTCTCTCTGTGTATCTGCTTGAGGTTCTGAGAATTCATATCTTTGAAATCCAAATATGAAAAACCATTATATAATGATCTTTTCTTTGGAGGTGATAGAAAATTGCCCATTGTCCCATCATATTGTAACTTCCTTTTTCAGTTCCTTACTTCAAACTGGAGGATGAAATGGGTCATCTCTGGGATCTGTAAACAACAGGCTGAAATTTGACATCGGCAGAGCCACTACTTTTTCTCCATGTCTTTTATCTATTTTCTTCTTTTCTGTACAGTTTAGGTTGAATTTGTCCTCTACCTCCTATTTGGAAGTCTGGCAGTAGTTTTGTTACTTTGCCTCCTTAACCTCCCAACTCTCAAGAGAAAAAAAAAAAGACAAATGGAAAATCCAATCAACCAACAAGGAGAGTTTTATCTATCCATGTGCTGTTTAAGTTATCAACTTAAAATTTTAATGAATTATCAGCTTGATTCTACTCAAGATTCAGTGGATCATTACCATTCTCCTCTTACAAACTTAATCGATTGTCTGATTGCATTGCATAAGCAAATCAAAATAATTTAGTCTCCTGAGTTTTAATCGAAATCTCAGACAGAATATTATGTTCTCAACAAACAGGATTTGTTCAGTTATATTGCCTAACATCATGTTAGTATCTCTTTTTCTTGTACATTTTTTGAGGAGTAGATTAACTAATTCATCAGGGAACAGCACCTTTGATTTAATATATCCTTAGAAAACAAGGGCCCACTCTACAATAATTTCAAAGTATTTTGTAATTTAATTTATCTTTAGAATAAGTTTTAATGATGCCCTTTTTACTTCACCTTTTCTCAGATATCCATCCTATCAAATAGTCCCCTACAGAACAAATAAAAAATTAAACAAAACCAAATACATTTGCTACATCTGACAATTTATGCAACATTCCATAGCCATGATGTCCTAATTCTTCTTTGCGGAGAGGTACATTTTTCTATATCTCTTTTCCGGACCTAATATTAGTTACTACTATTTCTTCATGTTTAGTGTTCCTTTTGTTTATATGATTATAGTCAATATGTATATTTTTCTCTTGGCTCTGCTTACTCTGAATGATGTCATATAAGTGTTTTCATGTTTCTCTGACTTTCTTATATTAGTCATTTCATATAATATCATTTCCATTACATTCATAAAAATATAATCAATCATAGACTATCCACATTAGTTCCAAATATTTTATTAGCACATGAATGCTAGAGGAACAATTTTCTATATCTTAATATATCATATATGTATATAAAGACATATATGTATATGCTTACATAATGCATATACTTATCTCTTTAACATTTTTAAAGGCATATGCCCAGTAATGGAATCTTTGGGTTGAAGGAGATGAATTAAAACTTTCCTGAGATTACTGAGGTTCTGACAGTCTTCATATCTTACTGATTATTCCTTCTTGTATTGAATCCTGGTGAGATCTCAGAACCATTATATCCCTTCATGAACCTAAAGGGAAACTCTTGTAAGTATAGCTAATTATCAATATGAGGTCTCCCAGCTTATCTACCCCCTGTAATTTAAAATACTTAGGAGTCTCTTCAGCCTCACATAGAGAAAAGCCTGCTCAAAAGCTTTATTAGCTCCCTGCTAGCACAGAGGTAGTGGCAAACTTCCTTGCTTTGGCATTCAAGGCTCATTACCAGCTATCTCTTATTTTTTCTGGCCCTTTTTCATATTAGCCCCTTCAACATACTATGTCCCACCCAAATGGAACTAAGTACTCAGTGGCCTCTTAATGCCCTCCATTCTCTTCTGGCTTCATGAATGTATATGTATTCTGGTATAAGCTTAGAATGACCTCCATTTTTCTTTTCTGAGGTTGAATTCTACCCCATAATTTAAAGTACAAGTCAAATGCCATCTCCTATATTATGGGTTCTTAACTTGGGGTCCATGAACTTGTTTTTCTTTTAAAAAAGATTGTGAAATTGTATTTCAATATAACTAGTTTCTTTTATAATTCTATTCAATCTTCTCTTCTTCTCTCCTTTCTCTCTCTCTCCCTCTTCCTCTTACTTCCTTGCATTCTTCTTTGGCAGTGGAAGAACAGATTAGAATATTAATGCATATAAATATATTTATTTAAAAACATGCATAGCTTCAAGGGACCACTGAATAGACTGCTGGGACAGGAAAGTAGTGGAATTGGGCTGCACTGACATATATACTCCCAGAACATATGAAATCATTCATTATTATTTTTAGTAATCACTAGGAAAAACACTTTTTTCATATTTGTATCCCTGGTATATATTGATGTTTAGTCATTCCATTTGTGTCCAACTCTTTGTAATCCCATTTAAGATATTCTTGGCAGAGATACTAGAATGGTTTGCAATTTCCTTTTTCAATGAATAAAAGCAAAAAGGGTTAAGTGACTTGACAAGCATCACACAGTTAAAAAGTGTCTGCGTTCTGAATTGAACTCAGGGTTTTCTAACTGCAGGATTAGCATTCTTTCCTCTCTGCCACCCAGCTTCCCAACTATCACATAGTACTGCCTGACATGGAACCATGGACAGTTCCTTGTAGTTGTAAGGCTACAGGGAAAAGTTAATTCTCTAACTTAAGTGAAACATAATGGTGGTTTACTCTTGTGTGAAATTATATCCAGGAGCCTAAATCATTTTATTATGCTTAAATCATTGTATTGTGATTTTGTTGGAATATATGTCATAAGACTTAAGACCAAAGACAGTTTTGTGTAGCAGAGGAAACTCTCTCTTTAACTGAGCTTTCATTTAACTATTTTTTTAGCTTTGGTGTGAAAGAGGCAAATTGCAAGAAAATAAATGATAACCAAGAATTTATTAGAAAATCAGTAATTTACAGGAAATGCCTTGAGGTCACTACCAATTCAGCTCCAGCTGTTACATTTTCTACAGCAAGTCTTATACAATGAAAATTAATACTTAGAATGATTATCTGAGGCTCTTCTCTAGCCTAAATGACATGAACTTAATAAGGCATGGAAAGAGACTTTGTACATAGTATAAAGAGATATTTAATAACAGAAGTTGAAGCAGAAAAAATCAACCCATGCCCTCTCTCTTGAATAATCTGCTAATCAAGAATTAACTACACTTTCAGAATTTACAGTACATCCAATCACTGTGAATGACATTTCAATCCATCAAACATCGAGTGCTTACTTTGTGCAAGTTATTGTTCTAAGAATATAGGAGCACATATGATAGCACATAGGATGTATTTGAAGTTAGGAAAACCTGGGTTTGAATTCTTCTGCTATTAACTGATATTTATGACATTCCCTCTGCTCAGTCCTCATTGTTCTTGATCTTTATGTAGCATTTGTCACTGTTAATCACTTCTTAAAAATATTCTCTTCTTTCTAGGATTTCACATGATTTCTTTCTTGTTTACCTCTAATCTGACTTTTCCTCCACTATTGCAGAATCACAGAGTTCATGAAGAGAACCTTTGGAATTTATTCCAAAAATATGGCTATAGTCAAATCTTTGCTATTTTATCAGATGAATATAGGATAAATTAGAGTTGGGAGGGACTCAAGTAAGGCATGTCAACAAAAAGCTATTATAGTAGTTCAAGCAGAGACAATAAAAGCTTGCACCGAGGTGATAGTTCTATGAGTTGAGAGAAAGCAACATATATGGGAGATGTAAGGGGACAACAAATAGGATGTATAGGGTGAGTATGAGTGGAGAAGGAAAGAATTGTGCATTTATTAAACTCCTAATCTGTGCCAGGCACTGAGCTGTGCTTTACAAATAATAATTTGATCCTCACTTTAATCCTGGGAGATAGGTGCTATTATTAGGTACATTTTATAGTTGAAGAAACTAAAGCACAAAGACATAAAGTGAATTGCCCAGAGTTACATAACTCAGAAATATTTAAGGTCAGATTTAAAGTGAGAATTTTCTGTCTCCATGTTCAACTTTGTACCACCTAACTGTCTTGAGAGTAGAGTCAAGTGTGACACAGTGTATAAGCCTGGGTGATAGGGAGAATGGTGGTGCTAACTTAACAGTATGATAGGTAAGTTGAGAAGGACAATATCAAATTTGGAAAGCTACTGGCCATGCATAAAATATACATCCTCTTCACTTTTGTCTTTTGGAAAAAAACCCTGTATTTCATGTCAAGCACTACATTCTAAATGAATGATAAAACAGTTATTAAGCTCTTATTGTGCACAAGGCACTATATAAATTTTAGGGATAAAACTGGAAAAGTAAGACAGCCCCTGCTCTCAAGGAACTTGCATTCTAATGGAAACACTACATGTAGAAAGTTTCAGCTGCAAGTCAGATGGGGAAATCCTATAGTACTTAGAGTACAGTGACAAAACTAATGGTACTTCCTCTTTTTAAAATGTCTCTATTATTATTTAAAACCCTTACTTTCTGTCTTAGCATCAATTTTAAAAGAACAGAGTGGCAAGGGATAGGCAATTGGGTTTAAGTAACTTACTGGGGTCATATATCTAGAAAGTGTCTGAGGCCAGATTTGAACCCAGGTTCTCTTGACTCCACACTTGGTGCTCTGTCAACTGTGCTACTTAGCTGCCCTTAATATCATTGCTTCATATCAATATTCTTAAGGTTTTTAGGTTCAAAATCCTGGGATTTCCCTTTCAGGGTCTGAGAGGAGATGATAGTTTCACCTTCCCTGCACTGGAAACCTTTTTTCATCTTCTCATATTCTGGTGCCTCCTACCAACATTTCTTTGAATTCATTTTGTATATATTATTTTAATACTTCTGCATTTATGGTGTTTCATTTTATGCAATGCAAGATCCCTTAGGACAGGAACTATTTTCCTTTTTTCTTTTATATTCTCAGTCCCTACAGTGGTGCTTGGTGTTGCTTAAATGCTTCTTGATTGACTGATTCAGATAAAATACAGTTATTTGATCTCCTTGCACAATTATATATTAAAGAATAATAATAGTAGGCTAGCAACTTGCCCCAGGGCCATTTATTTCTCAACATTGTGGAAGAAGATAATAAAAAGAAAATGAGTGATGATCATAATTATAGCTCACATTGGGTTATGATATTCTAGCATTAATAGGAAGCTTCCCATCTGTCATCTATGGCTATTTGATGGGTGTGAATATAAACATATAAAAGATGACAAGATGTTTGAAATCATTGAGTATGATCTAATGCTAAAGAGTTTAATTCTTTCAAAAGCTTTTTACAGTTAAATATTATTATTCAAGGTAACAGTGTATTGCTGTATATGTATTCTCTAAATGATTCTTTAATAATCCATTTGGTTTTGGCTGCAGATTATGATTTCCCTATTAAAGCTACAATGAAAGAATAATAAATGCTTCCTGACTTTTTGATATACTTAATTGCTCTGGGAAGACTTCCTCTGATGTTTCTTGTATCATCAACCACACCAATGTTTCATGTGTAGGTTTTGCTGTTTGTTTTTAAAAACTAATTTTAATTTCTATCTTTTGGTTTTACATCACCTTCATTTCCCAACATCTCCTCCCCTTATCCAGTGAATCATTCTTAAAAATAAAAGAGAAAAAAAGAGAAAAAAATCAGTTCAGCAAAACTACTTAGCGAATGAGTGAAGTCCAGTAGTGTATACAATCTTCCATATTCATATTTCCCTTCCCCTTTTTTGTAAAGAAGGTCAAAGTGGCACATTTTTGTATTATTGTTCAGTCATTCTTGGTAATTACAATTGCAGTATTCAATTTTGATAGCTGTCCTTTCCATTTACATTGTTACAGTACCGTATATTGCCTTGTTCTGCTTGTTTCCCTTTGTATCGTTTCATAAGACTTCCCATGCCTCCATGTTTCTTTACATTCATATCTCACATTACAGTGATATTTTTGTACTATTATTTTTTTCAGGTGTTCCCGAGTTTATGGGCATGTATTTTATTCCCTTTTCTTTATTACTACAAGAAGACTGCATGTATTTTAAAATTTGGTGGCTAGAAATTAGATGTAAGGGTTAGGATAATTAAAGATTTTAAGAATAGGATAACTTAAATTGAAATTTAATTAATTAAAAATTAAATTTTATTAAAATATCCATTTAGTTTACATTACTGTTGATACTGCTAATTTTTCCTCTTAATTTTAATTCAACAATTATTAGTGTGTTTAATGCTTGGGATTACAAATACAAAAAGAAAAGTCTTTGAACCCAAGAAAAATAATCCTGAGTAGAATAGTAACTATGGTAGGGTGACCTGGGATTTTCCTTTGGGTGGATGGTAGAATTTTTTCAACCATTAAAAGGGCCTAAACTCTTTTAATGATGAAGGTATGGTTAGAGTCTGGTGATGAAGCAGACCCAGACCTGTGTACCTTTGGTGGGAGACCATAATGTGAGTAGAGTAGTAGTTTCACTATCTTTCTTCTTTTGGGGAAAGCAGACTAAAGATGAAAATGGGTAAGCCTAATTCTGTCCTCGACCAGGGAACAGAGAGATAATTTTGTCTAGTATGAATAAACACACATACATGCATATATGTTTACAAATATGTATATATTTTATATGCATATATATATATATAAAACATCCACACACGTATATGAACATATCATGTACATACCTAGCCCTGTTCAACTGCTCTTCATGATTTCATCATCCTTGTGTCATCTGTAAATTTATTATGGAGGATATCTATGCCTTCATTTAATTTGTTAATAAAGAATATGAATATAATAGAATTATTGGGACACTCTATTAGAAATGTCTATCCAAGTTTACTTTTACTCATAGAAGACTATTCTTTGTGTGCCCACTGAAATTAATTCCACAATCCCTGAAAATAAATTATCCTCTAGTCCACATCTCCATCTTTTCCACAAATAAAGCATGAAAAATATGTAATGCTTTCCTGAAACTTAGGTATAATATTTTAATAGCAATGTTTTCTAAAAGGTGTTCAATGGCAGTTTCAAATGTGTGTGCTGTGAGTCTTTCACATTTTCCAGGTCTTACCCTCAGCTACAATTCGTTAATAGTTAATGGTTAACTGCTATTGCTGGCCTGCCATTGGGAATGTCACAGTAACAACTCTTATCTTACACTATGGCAAAAATGGTAGGCTTCCCTGATAGCCTTAGGAAAACAAAGAAAGAAGAGGGTGAAAAGGAGATAATGTATAGGAAGGAGAAATGGTAAAATCCCAAGGCTTAGGTAATGTCTATAGAAGCCTAAATACCAGGGAACCTTTCTTTAATGCTGTGTTTTAAACAGTGCCTCATTTGAGAACCAATAGTTTGTGTTGTTACCCTACCAGTTGAATAATCTTGTGACAAAAGGAAATGAGGTGATTCTAGCCTTACCTGTTGGCTAATAACCATCATGGCTTCAACAAAATAATTGTTTCCTCTTGCTTGATGCACACAAACCATCTCTTAATAGGACATTTTAAAATTTTAGAAGAACTGGGAGTAAAACTCAAAGGTCTATAGTTTGAAGACTTCATTCCCTACCACTTAAAAAGAGGGAGCAAAAGACATTTTTTTCTCTAGTCCTTTAGTGCCTCACAAGATGATTTTTCATTGATCTCTCACAATAGTTCAATACTCATGCTAATCAGTTCATTGAGTACCTTGAAATACAATTCAATGTATGACACCCTAGGTGCCTCTTAGCTGGGAATCATGCACAGGCAATATTTCACTTTTCTTCTTCTGACTTAAGTTAATGGATGATCTCTTTTTTTGGTGGCACCTGTGTATTCCTTTAAACACAAGAATGAGTTTCTTCTTTGATAGGCATCCTTCTGCCTTTTGGGGTAAGGGCTAATAATCTATTTTATATGTCCATTGGTTCTTTGTCTTCCTTTCCTTCTTTTGTACTTTCACAGTCCAATCTTTTATTATTTCCTTCTGTTTCTTCATACTTCCTATATTTCCTTCACTATTTGAAGTATTTGTTCCATTCTCTTAAAGCATTATCAATTATTTTTGATAATATGGAGAGCAAAGAGGTATCCCTCAACCTTTTTTTATAGTTTCCTATTTAAGGAGTACAATTTACAATATATCCATAGATAGCTATTTCTTGACAAAGTTGACTTTACTCTCCATATTTGCAGAAAATTAAAACCTTGCTCATAACTCTTGTACAAGAGAGTAGTAAAATATATATTTGCCATATGTGTTTGCTCTATTGGATGCCTAACCACTGGGACCTCCTGAGAAAGACTTTTAAAATAATAGCATCAGAGCCTTTTCTTGTGATTTAAAGATAACTTGAGTTGTTGCCTTTGACATAGAATTAACATATTCCTGACAGATCTCTAACACCAACAGAAGGTTCTCTGACTGTTGTCAATAAGAATGTATCAAATGGAAATCAATTTTCTTTGTATTACAAAATATTTTGGGGAATCTAAAAACAATCCATATTTTTTGAGGAAAATGTTCCAAATCTTTGATTAGTATAAAAGCTGGCCTTGTTGTTAGCCCAAGTGAAGAAGATTGGCAGATGTGTGAATTGGCAATGTTTTTGAGGTGGAGTGGGTAGAAATAGGTTGAGGAAAATAAAATGAAGATGTGATCACTCTATTATTGGTCCTTAGTTTAGGAGGTTGTCTGCTCCATGTCTGACCCTTTGTCTCTAGTTTTCTTGTAATGATTCCTGGAAGGTCTGTGTTGAAAAATCTTTGGTTCTATTTCCCTTTCTACCTTTCCCCCCTTATCTCCTAGCAAATGTCCTCAGATTATTTGGTCTTCAGCAAGGCCCTTACCTAGCATGAATGATTGTTATCACACAAAATTTTCATAGTGGAAGTGATGTTCTGCTCCATTGGAAAGAGTGCTGCATTTGGAGTTAGGATTGCTAAACTCAAATCCTGGTTTTGCCACTTCCTACTTTTGTGATCTTGGGCAAATAATTTAACTTCTTTTGGGCCTCCATTTCCTTATCTGTGTATTGGGGAGGTTGGATTTAATAATCTGTAATATTCTTTAAAAAATGTAAATCTGGGGGCAGCTGGGTGGCTTAGTGGATTGAGAGTCATGCCCAGAGATGGAAGGTCATGGGTACAAACCTGGGTTCAGACACTTCCTAACTTTGTGACCTTGGGCAAGTCACTTAACCCCCATTGCCTTGTCCTTACCACTTTTCTGCCTTGGAAGCAATACATAGTATTGATTCCAAGATGGAAGGTAAGGGTTTAAAAAATGTAAATCTATTATCCTATGCTGTCCCTAGCTGAACTCACAGGCCCCACAAAAGCCACCTCCAAAGATATTTAATTAAAAGGTTGCTTTTATTTGATGTATCTGTAAGTCAGATCCACATGACTTTCTCTATGTCATCCCTTAGTCCTTAATCTTGTCTAGTCTTGGTACTCATTTTCCCCCATTTCTCTTTTTTCATAAAAGGAACAAAATAAACTAATTATGAAATGTAATACATACCTTATTACTTTCCTTGAAAGCAAATCTAAGCAACTTTATTTTTCCAAGACTAAGGAAAGATTTAGTGGTATTGTAGTTGAGGTCTTCACTAAATTACATATGTATATATTTTTTAAAAAATAAAATACATTTTAGACATAGATCTGATTTTTATATCCCTTAAAATCCATAAGTGTTTTCTCCTTAGTTTCAAAGCTTCTTCCCCCAGAACATATATATCAACAATGTTGTACTAAAGAATTGCTGTTATTACAAGAAATATTCAACTTATTTTGACTTTCTTGCTGTTTACTATATTTCTAGCCTCATCAGGTAATGTGATTGGTTCTATTCTATCAATTTGGCACTGTACTGAGGTTCTACTAAAAGAGCACTGGATGATGAATCAGAAAACCCAGCTTCTAGTTTTTATTCTGCTCCATATCAGCATTGTGATACATAACCAAATTCAAAATGGGTTTGTTAACCATCTAGTATTTCTGGTTGCTGTTACCCAGAACTGTTAGTTGGTTAATAAATGATACTAAGTCTGAAACAGAAACAAAGCTGTTATTATACTTAAGAGTTTTACATTCATTACATAAATCATTTAAGATTTTTGGGGCTTGACTTAATCATCTGCAAAATAGGACCTAAAATCTCAGAGACAAATTTAGATTTGAGGTAAGAAATCTATCTGAAAATGATATGAGTAATGCAATGAGGAATGGGGTGCCTTGAGAGTATTAGACAGGAGTCTTTCTCATTGAATACTTAAAAAAGCTGGATGATAACTTATTAGAGATGTTGTAGGCAGTATTATTGTTCAGATAAGAGTTAGGCTGAATAGCCTCTGAGATTTTTGGGAATATTTGATTTACCCAAATTGAAGGTATTAAGAGAAGTGAAGGAATCATTCTGAAATAATATACTATATAAAATGTTAGATGGTAATTTTATTGATACTCAGATTTTTTCATATGTTGCTTGCCATTTTGTTTTTTAATGGAGAATTTGTATTGCAAAGGTTATGTGTATACACATATGTAGATATATGTATTTATGTATACATATAATCACATATATGTATGTATGTATGTATGTGTATCTATCTAATTTTAATATATTTATAATAAGCTTTTGGAAGTTCCTCTCCTGTAGTATGATTCTCATATCTGAAATTAAAGAAACCATATTTTAAAAAAGAAATAACTTTTCAGATAGTCAGTTTAGGTTGGTTTCCTTATCCCCTAAAATCTTAAAATATTAATTGCTGGGAAACAAATTGGTTGAAAAAAGGCAGGTCATCCGTCTCTTCTCATCTGTATTGCCAGCTTATGCCACGGCCTTGGCTTTCTCACTTCACCTTTTGAGGTGTTTCAATCAGCAAAATGGGGGCAATTATACTTACCTGTAATTATCTTATAAAATGGACTTACATAAAATAGAACACATAAAATAAGTTTCCTGGAAAAGAATCCTTCAAAATCTGTATTTTATAATAAGTACTATAGCATTATTTCTGTTCTGTTAGGTTGACAATAGTTATTTGTTCTGTATCTTTTTTTAAATGTGAAAACTTATTTTAATTTTTACTAATGCAATATTTCAATGAACACAGGCAAAATATGAAGCTGGTGAATACTGTATAGAATGTTATTATAAATTCTATTAACTTGTTAAAATATTATATTAATTATTGGTTTTTATATAAGTGATAGAATTTTAAATTTAGCTTTTTTTGGTTTAATAGTAATAATTTTGTTTAATATTAATAATATTGATATCTGATATATACACAGAGAGAATTCAAGCTCTAGTTGAGCTAATTTTACTTTTGGTTTCTCTGTAATATTTTGGTTTGATTCATATTTCATTCATTGTTTGAACTTCTCTTGTAATCTTGGTGGTCTTAAGAACAAAAACTGAAGACTTTTCAAGTGTGCCTTCCTTGTGACCAAACAATCAATATGCAGTAAAGAAGAGGAAATAGGTCATTGGAATATATCATTTGTTGATTCTAATTACTTGTAATATTTTTGTTGTTCAGTCACGTCCCACCCTTTGTGACCCTTTTTGGTGTCATCTTGGCAAAAATACTGTAGTAATTTGCAGTTTCTCTCTCAAGCTTATTTTATAAATGAAGAAACTGAGGCACACAGGATTAAATATCTTGTCCAGGGTAACACAGCTAGTAAATATCTGAGGCCAGGTTTGAACTCAGAGTTTTTTCTGATTCCATGTCTGGCACAGGTGCTACTTATCTGTCCCTTACTTGAAATATAGGATATTTTTAAACATATATTCCATCATTTTCTATGCATGTGAATTACCTTCTTAATCATCCTTCACACAAACATTTGAAAACAAAAGACCCCCTTAAAATTAACTCAAAAAGAATAAAAGGAAAATAATAGGAAAAGCAAAGAGTTGATCCTCATTTAATCGATCTATTCAGAACTTTCAGAATGACATTTCCAAGGTAGAACTGTGACTTACAGTATGTCTCTCCACAGATTTCAATTAATATTTCTTAATACCTGTGTCATCAGTTGAAAACTTAAAACGGAATTAATTTTTTAGCTTATAAAGCATTGCCTTTAATGGAGGGGGAAATGTTATGATTCAGAGATGGCTTTGAATTCAGAGGTTTTTTTTTTCTTTTTTTGTAATATTGTTACTACTGGGTGAAATGAGATTGAACAAAGAAAATCCCAATGAAGCAAGAGAATTTTTTAAAATTGTGTGTCTTGAACAATAGATGCTACAAATAGTTAAAATGAGACAATGATAAGTTTTGTATTAATAGATTCAAACAGGAATAATATTTTTAATTCATTATGTGTATTTATTTTACTAGGGCATCATACCTGCTAAACAAACAGAGATAATCAAATGGCAGTTTGGAATTGGTTGCAGGGGATGGCTCTGGTTTTTCTGCCTAGAGATTATTCTTTGATAATTCTTGAATTCCTTAAAGAATACTAAGACATAGGGCAGCTAGATGGCTCAGTGGATTGAGAGCCAGACTTTGAGACATGAAGTCTTAGGTTCAAATCTGGCCTCAAACACTTCCTAACTATTTGACCCTAGGCAAGTCACTTAACCCCTACTGCCTGCTCTTCTGCCTTATAACCTTTACTGCTTTTCTGCCTTAGATCAATACACAGTATTGATTCTAACACAGAAGGTATGTTTTTTTAAACCCTTAACTTCTGTGTATTGGTTCTAAGGCGAAAGAGTGGTAAGGGTGGGCAATAGGGGTCAAGTGACTTGCTCAGGGTCACACAGCTGGGAAGTGTCTGAGGCCGAATTTGAACCTAGGACCTCCTGTCTCTAGGTCTGACTCTTAATCCACTCAGCTACCCAGCTGCCCTCTGGTATGTTTTTTTAAAAGATACTGAGACTTTTGATACAAATTGACCCAAACTATGTGCCAAAAAACTACTTAGAACTTGTGTTAAAAATTTTATATATTAATCTTCATCTTCTACATAATTCTTTATGAGATAGTCTAACCAGTCTACGACCATGTTATCTGTATTTTTCAGATTATGACCCATGGGAGAAAATCATAGCTGGGATCTCTTGTCTAAACTTGACTTGATGGTATCCTCTACTTTACTGCAAACCTCTCTATTCCTTGACTAGGTATCCCAAATGGAAGTAGGGGATGACTATTTTCCCTAGTCCAATTTGAGAAAACTACACCCCATTTCTTGGCCACAGACTCAGGGTACTTCCTCTTGATAAGGAGAAAATCTATTTTCTCTGGCTTTTCAAATAATTTTGCATACTTTCTACTGTGTGCCCTGAATGGAACATCTTTTTTATTCTCTTTTGTTGGAGAGCCTTTGAAAAACTCTTCATTCATCTACACTTTCTGTTTTTTGTAAACTCAAAGTGAGTCTTGTAATTCATATATGTCATTCATGGCCTTTAATTTTAATTGGTCTTTACTATCTAGTGACTCTACATTTGGGGTCCCTCTACAGGCCTGTAAATGATCCAAACCTCCATTTGGCCTTTCTATCATCCTACTACCTACCTGTATTACATACTGCTCTTCTTTTTACTGACCACCAATGTTACTCTTTTCAATTCATTGATGAGATTTTCATACAGATATGCCCTCGGTTTAGTCAATGATGGATACTTTTTCTTGACTTATTGCTCCATATTTTATTTAGGATGTTGAGATATATCTCAAATACATTTCCTAGGGGATGATTTAATTCCAGGTTTCATGATAATTAAATTAAGGTTGTGGTGTACTTTGTATTCTAAAACCATATATCCTAAATGCTAATGTTTCATAGACAGGCTTGAGACAATTCCCACAACCTCACTGAGTGCAAATGATTATAAATTAAACTATTTCTCTTCTGATTTTTCTTTGAATTGTGAAAATATCTAATACCATGCTCATATGTGTTATAGCATATTGTCAAACATTAGGAGATTTGCCATCTAATCTAAAATGTTAAATAAAACCTACTACTGTAGGTTAAGGGTAGAACCATCTTGCATTTGTGGGGAGAATATCTGTTTCTGAGACAAAACAAGTAGTTAAGGATGAAGTTATTACCTCTTCCAAGGGCTAAAATGTGTGTGTATTATGTATGTATGTAAGAGAATAAGTATGGAGTAATAATTTCTGGAGGTTGTAGTATTAAATATGTATTGGTTTGTGTTTTAGATGTGTATCTGTCACTAATTAGTTTTGTCTATTAAGTAATATACCATTTCTTAAGCACCTACTATGTGCCAGGAACAGTGTTAAGCATTGGGAATACCAAGAAGGGCAAAAGACTTTTTGTGGACAAGGATATCACAATCTAACAAAGTAAATAACATACAACAATTATATATGAAAAAGCTGTGTGCAGATTGGAGATAATTAACATAAGGATAGAAGGGCAGTATCAGATCTCAAACTGTACTATAAAGCAGTAATCATTAAAGTAGTCTGGTACTGGCTAAGGAATATAATGGTGGAAAATGGGATAGATTAGGAGTAAGTGAATTTAGCAATATAGTGTTTGATAAACCCAATGATCCCAGCTTTTGGGATAAGAACACACTATTTGATAAAAACTGCAGGTAAAACTTGAAAACAGTATGTCAGAAACTAGGTATAGACCAATATACCACACATTATACTAAGAGAAAGCCAAAATGGGTATATGATTTAGACATAAATGGGGATATTCTAAATAAATCAGTAGAACATAGAATAGTTTACCTGTAAGATCTATGGAGAAGAGAAGAATGTATGACTAAAGAAGAGAAAGGGAACACTATGAGATGAAAAATTAATAATTTTGACTATTAAAATAGGACATTTTTGTACAAACAACCAATACCAATGTAACCAAGATTAGAAGGGAAACACTGAACTGGGAAAAATTATAGCGAACTTTTCTGATAAAAAAATTTTTCTCATTTCTCAAATATTTAGCAAACTAAGTAAAACTCATAAGAATACAATCCATTCTCCAGTTAAATGGTTAAAGTATATGAATAAGCAGTTTTCAGATGAAGACATCAGAACTATCAATAATCAGATGAAAAAAATTTCTAAATCTCTCTTGATTAGAGAAATGCAAATTAAAACAATTCTGAGGTACCAGCTCATACTATGAGATTGCCCAATATGACAGTAAAGAAAAGTGATAAATGTTGGAGAGAATATGCAAATTGGAACACTAGTGCTTTTCTAGTGGAGTTGAGAATTGATTCAACCATTCTGGAGGGAAATCTGGAACTATGTCCAAAGGGATATAAAACTGTGCCTACCCTTTGATCCAGCAATAACACTACTAGATATGTATCCTGATGAGATTTTCAAAAAGGGTAGGGGGAAAGGACCTACTTATATGAAAATATTTATAGGAGATTTTTTATGGTGGTAAAGAACTGGAAATTGAAGGGATGTCCATCAATTGAGAAATGGATGAACAAACTGTGGAATATGATGATGTTATACTATTGAGTTATGGGAAATAATGAATGGTATAATTTCAGAAAGAGTTGGAAAGACCTACTTGAACTGATGACAGAGTGAAAAAAGCAGAACCAGGAGAACATTGTACACAGCAACAGCAGTATTGTTTATAATGATTTATGACAAATTTAGTTATCCACTTCCAGAGAAAGAACTGTTGGAGTCAGAATGCGGATCAAAGCATACTATATTTCACTTCAGTTTACTTATGGCTTTATTTTGGAGTTTTGATTTTATATGAGTATTCTCTTATAACAACGAACTGTGTAGAAATATATTTTGTATAATAATACATGCAGAACCCAGATCAAATTTCCTACCATCTCTCATAAGGGAGAGGGAAGGTAGGGAGGGTGATATTTTGTATTGTATGACTTCACAAAATTTATGTGAAAAATTATTGTATATAATTGGTAAAATGAAATATCTTTAAAATAAAAAAAACATAAGGATAGAAGGCATCATAATTAAGGGAGATTAGAAAAGGCTTTTTGTAGAAAATAGGATATTAGTTGGAATTTGACATAAACTAGGAAATAGAGATGAGAAGAAAGAATTCTAGGCATGGGGAGCAGTTAGTAAAATTACTCAAATTTAGGAGATAGAAAGGGGACTAGTATCAGTATAATGAAGAGTATTGGGGAGGATATAAAATGTAAGAAGAATAGAAAATATATTGAGACAAATGACGAAGGGCTTTGATCATGAGAGGATTTCTTTTTTTTAAATCTTTTCCTTCTGTCTTAGAATTAATACTGTGTGTTGACTCCAAGAGCATTAAGGGCTTGGAAATGGGGGTTAAATGACTTGCCCAGAGTCACACAGGTAGAAAGTGTCGGGGCCAGATTTGAGCCCAGGACCTCCCATTTCTAGGCCTGGCTCTCAATCCACTGAACCACCTAACTGCCCTCAATTTCATATTTTATATTTGATCCTGGAGCTGATCATTGAGGAGATTTTGTTGAGAGAGAGAGAGAGAGAGAGAGAGAGAGAGAGAGAGAGAGAGAGAGAGAGAGAGAGTGTGTGTGTGTGTGTGTAGGGAAGGCATGACATTGTCAAAATTGTGTTAGGAAGATCAATTTGTGTCCTTCATCAAATGACAGCCTTTCTTGACTTCATTTTCTTTTTCTGTACAATGAGGAGATTATACTATAAATTCTCCAAAGTCCCTTTCAGCCTTGACATTTTGTAATTGCGACAAGACAGGGGAAGAGCAGCTTAACCCAAAGGGTAACCCACCAAAATTCTGACGGCTCCAAGTTCCCAGAAAACTGACTTTTCTTTGGCAACTCTCAACATCTCAGGCACATGTGCCAGAGTCTGTTTTTGATCCTGTCATTATTTATTGAAGAATTTAGCTATTAATATGTGAACAGTGAAGCTATCAAGATCTGAATCAAAAATGATCAAATTTAAACAGCTATTTAGGGAAGCAGAGAATGCACAGGCCATTAAAAGTGTGCACTTGTACTGGGAGGTACTATCTCTCTCTCTCTCTTGAAATATAACTCTTTACTTTGTAAAAAAAGTATTTTATCATTCAGCCATTGTTCCCTCAGAATTCAAGTGATTTCCCCAAACATTTGTTGTATTTACTATGTACAGGGCTACTGGGGATACTAGGATAGCTGACCCAGGCTACTTTTCAAGTAGTTTGCAGTTTAATGAAAAGAAAGATTATGAATACAAATAATTTTGACATAGGGAGATTGAAATAAATGAAAAAAGAAAAGTCCAGCAAAAAGAACTGTATATGAAAATGTGGATTTCTTTCACTTAGAGATTTTTCAAAGTACAGTTAAATTTAATCTTAATAATATCTAGCAATTAATTTTAAACTTTGTAAAGTACTTTATTTGTATTATCTCCTTTGATCCTTACAACAGTCCTGTGAGGCAGATACCCTTTTTCTATCACTATTTTCATTTTACAGATGAAGATATTGAATTGTTAAGAGATTTGGTCAGGGTAACACAGCTAGTAAGTATCTGAGCCATATTTAAGTTTAGGTATTTCCTCTCTTTGAGTCCAGCACTCTTTTCACTATGCCTCACCACTGTCTCTCAAATTTAACAAGATAATATATAATAATAAAAATGAAAACAATAATAAAAATAATAAAGAAAATAATAAACAAGATAAAAATAAATTATATTCCCTCCTAATTATTAAAATTTGCTTTCTTCTGTTTATTTTAAAACATCCTATTAACCTTAGAATATCTTTTGACTAGAAAACACATGAGCTATCTAACCAATATACTAAAGTTTTGGAACCTTTGAATACGTCTCTTTTTTTTTAATACTTTTTGGTATCTGAACTAGGTCCCTAGGTGCAAATCTTTTTATCTGCATTAATTTAGTTAGTTGTTTTCTTCCTCTTGCAAAAATTCGGGAGTTCCAAATACTGGGAGCTTTAGAATAGCAGTCATGGAACATTGCTAATCATAGATAGCAAGTTATAATTGTAAAATGCCAGAAGTTATGTTGGCTTACTTGAATATTCTTTGCTTGGTAGTCTGTAATAAGCACCATAAAATCTGTAATAGGGGGACTTTAGCTCAGCATTGACAATTATAGTTCATTTTTTGGTTAATTTCTTTTCTTAAAAAATGAAAAATTAAATGTAATCTCACAAATAATTGAAAATGTATACTTATCCTAACTATTTCCCTTGTCACTCCTGTGGGGATAACACAGAGCTCTATGCATTTGTTTCTTCACAAAGCTCTGTTTTATGTTGATTATTTTTATGATATTTACTCCTGGAGAGAAGATAGTTGTCTGCAGTTCAGTCTAGAGGAAAAAAGACCTAGGGATTGCAAGCATAAACTTGTTGCATAACAGAACCATTCTATATAAATATTTTATAGCATGGTATTTAGTTTCAATTTGGAGGATGTTAGTTTTTAAATGTTCAAGGGCCTCTGAGAATCTCCCTCCACCTTTTTTTTTAACAAAGAAATTCCATTTTTCATCATTAATGGAAAGGACCTGGCACTTTTATATTAACTCCCACCCTCTTCTATCTGTCTCCCCATTAACTTGATGCCTATAATCTCATAATTTCCCTCAGATTGCTATATGGTAATTTTCTTCTAACCAATCCTCTAGTCATCCCTATTAGAGTTTCAGTTAATACAAAATGACACAGCAGAGAGTTATTATCTCTTCTAAATGCTGAGCTCATTCCACTTGCCTAATGCTGCTATATTAGCTTCTGGCTGTTCAGATTGATTTTAAGATGGTACTTTTAAGTTATATTCCCTGGAACTTGTCTTGATTTGCACTATCAGTTCTACTTTCAAACTCCTATTACACTTTATCCTTTTCTCTCCATTGCTCTGATTCTGCAATATGCCTGAGGCTGAGTTTACTGTGGAAGCCATTGTCCAAATGCCAAGATCAATAACCTTCCATCTGGCTTTTCATACTTCAGAATCTGAATTAGTCCCCTCTTTTCCAGTGTTCACTTTTTTATCCTATTTGCTTCCAAAGATGAGGGCATTTGGATCTCTAAGGATGGGTGGCAGAGCAAGGCATTAGCCTGTTTAATTAGTATATAGATATGTGTGTTTCCACACAAACACATATACACACACAACTATACATAAATAGACATCCATATTTAGTATAATTATTCATATATGTTATATATAATCAGACATTAATAGCTAGAAAACATTTTAGAGGTCATCTTATCTAACCTTCACATTTTACAAGTGACAGCACTCAGAACTACATAGGTACCTATTGGTAGAATTGGAATATGTACTAAATTCTTCTAAAATAAGATATAGTACTAATTTTCCTGCCTTTTGGTATTCACTCACTTGGTTAAGGAAAAAATGGATTTTCTATGTGCCTAAATCCATGATATGAAATGTATTTTTGCCAGTCTTGTAATTCATCTGAATCTCCATATAACTAATAGACCTCATTTATTTTTAAATATGATATTTAATTTTCCCTGAATTACATATAAAATGATTTTGTAACATTCATTTAAATTTCTTTTGAGTTCCAAATGTTCTTCTTCCTTTACACCCTCCCTCCCTCCTTTCCAGTTCTCCCTCTTCCCTGAGATGGAAAGCAATCTGATATAGGTTTTAGATATGTACTAAACATTTTCCTATGGTAGTCATTTTGTGGGAGAAAAGAAAGAAGAGTTAAAAGAAAAAGAAGAAAAGAAGGAAGAAAGTGAAATGTAGTATATATAGTCAATTTTTATTTCCCTCTCTAGTTTGAGGATATTGGGACAGTTTTCCCTGATGAGTCCCTGCCAGATGGTGTCCAGACATTTTTGACCATGGTTTTCAGATATTCTGAGGATCATCTCCTCTACTTCTATTTTCTAGGTTGGTCATTTTTCCAGTGAGGCGTTTTAGATTTTCTCCTATTGATTTTTATCATATTATTTCCTGATGTGATATGGTTTTATTAGTTTCTTTTTGTCCAATTCTAATTTTTAGGAAGTTATTTTTGCCCTTTAGTTTTTGTGTTTCATTTTCCATTTGGCCAGTCCAGTCCTACTCTTTATTTTTTTTATGTTGTCTGCAATTACTTCGTGTATTAATTTATTTTCGAATTAAAAATCTTTATTTAATTAATTATTTTAGAATATTTTCCCATGGTTACATGATTCATGTTCTTTCCCTTCCCTCTAACCCCCCACCCCCACCATAGCTGATGCACAATTCCACAGGGTTTTACATGTGTCATTGATCAAGACCTATTTCCATATTATTAGTATTTGCAATAGAGTGATCATTTAGAGTCTACATCCTCAATCGTATCCTCATCAATCCATGTGTTCAAGCAATTGTTTTTCTTGTGTTTCTACTCCTACAGTTCTTCCTCTAAATGTGGATAGTGTTCTTCCTCATAAGTCCCTGAGAATTGTCCTGGATCATTGCATTGCTGCTAGTAGAGAAGTCCATTACATTTGATTGTACCAGTGTATCAGTCTTTGTGTATAAGGTTCTCCTGGTTCTCCTCCTTTCTCTCTGCATCAATTCCTGGAGGTCATTCCAGTTCAAATGGAATTCCTCTAGTTCATTATTCCTTTGAGCACAATAGTATTCCATCACCAATAGATGCCACAATTTCTTTAGCCATTTCCCAATTGAAGGGCATAACCTCATTTTCAAAATTTTTGCCACTACAAAGAGTGTACTGATAAATATTTTTGTACAAGTACTTTTCCCTATGATCTCTTTGGGGTATAAACCCAGCATTGGTATGGCTGGGTCAAAGGGCAGACAGTCTTTTAAAGCCCTTTGGACATAATTCCAAATTGCCATCCAGAATGGTTGGATCAATTCACACCTCCAACAGCAATGCATTAATGTCCCAATTTTGCCACATCCCCTCCAATATTTATTACTTTCCTTTGCTGTCATGTTAACTAATCTGCTAGGTGTGAGGTTATACCTCAGAGTTGTTTTGATTTGTATTTTCCTAATTCAGTCCTACTCTTTAAAGAGGTGTTTTCTTCAGTTTTTTTTTTTGGGGGGGGTTTCCATTTCCATTTGGTCCATTCTTTTCCTTAGGAAATTGTTTTCTTCAATATATTTTTGTTCCTCCATTTCCTTTGCTCTTATTCTATTGTTAAGGGAGTTGATTCCTTCAGTGAAAATTTTCCTAGCCATTGAGTTTTTCTGCCAATTATCTTATTATTTTTTAAACTTCTTTTCAAGTTTAAATACTTTTTTCTTGTTGCTTTTTTTCTCCTTCACCTGAAAACTACAGGAATTATCAATGATGTTCCTGTGCATTTTCATATTTGGATCTCTCTAAGGTGGTGATTGGTGGATTTTTTCAATTTCTATTTTAATGTCTATTTCTAGAATATCTGTTGGGGGGTTTCCTTGATAATTTCTTGGCGTTTTGTGTCTAAATTCTTTTTTTTATCATAACTTTATGGGAATACATTATTCTTATATTGTCTCTTTGATGAGGTAAAGTTACAGGTCAGTTTTTAAATAAAATGTTTCATATTCTCCCCATTTCATTCTTTTGATTTTGCTTTATTATTTCTTGTCATCCTAGGAAATCATTAGCTTCCTCTTGTCCAGTACTAGTTCTTAATGGATTATTTTCTTCCATGAGTTTTTGGGTTTCTTTTTCCATTTGTGTTGATCTTTCATAATTTTCTTGATTTTCTTTAATTGCATTTTTTCCCAATTTTTTTCTTTCTCTCTTTGCTTTTTGGAGTCTTTTAAAAGCTCTTTCAAAAACTCTTTTTTGCGCTTATAGCCATTTATTGCTGCTTTTGAAGTAGGTGTTTTTATTTCACTGTTCTCTGAGTTTTAACTGAGGTCTTCTCTGTCCCAATAATAGCTATTAATAGTTCAGTTCTTTCTCCTTTGCTTGCTCATTATTATTCATTTATTTTAATTCTAGTGGCCAGGCCAATAGACTTAATTATTGGCTCCCCCCCACCCCCCAGCCTGAAGTCCCAGAGTTCCTATTATATTGGTGTATGTTAACTCTGATTTCAGGTTTTTTTGCATATATTTGTTTTTTCCTGGGTCCAATTTAGTTATTGCATTTTTATTGTCCAGAATCTGTTGTACCCTCAACCACCCTCTTAAGCTCCAGTCTGTGATTGACCTCAGATTTTCCAACCAGAGCCTGTGGGCAGTTCTGCCATTACAGGTACAAGCAGTTTGTCCACCTTCCCCTGTGGCAACAACCAGGAACTCCTTTCTCCTAGGAGTGACTACAGTGGACAGAGTCCCAGTTCCTTAGCAAATATACTCACTAGTTCACAGCTCCTTCCTCACTCTTCATCTCCTACTGCCTCAGGCACAGACAGAGTAAGTGTCCATTCTGTGTTTCGCAGGCTTCCAAAGTCCCTTATTTGTTATAAATGAGGATCGAGTTCCTGTCCTTAGGTCCCTGGCCATAGGCCAGTTTGGGTCTCTGGAGCCAAGGCTACAGCAAATACAACTGCTCCCAGGAACTTTTACCTTCTGAAACAGATTCCAGTGGTATCCTCAGGGGATGTAGGCTCCTCTGGTTCAGCCAATAAGAGGAGACTGCTAATCCTGCCCTCTAGAACTGCCTTTTGGATTCCCTTTGTCTGTTCTGTTCCTGCCTCCAGGGCCTATGGTGGTGGGATTGAGGCTAAAACAGTTAGAAACCTTTCTCTCTAGTCGCCCTTGGCTGATCCACCTTCATTCTAGATTCCTATCTGCTTTTGCCACTTTTAATGTTGATTTTATGGAGTTATTTTTGGTTGTTTGTGGGGGTTTTAGGAGAGCAAGAAAGCTTCACATCCTACCATGCCATCTTTCCACAATCTGTTTTCATTTTCTTCCAGTGGTTCTTTTGGAGCCTGACATCTATTTATACTTTCCTTTGAGGCTTCACCTATTTCTTTTTTGGCATTGTTGTCCTCTTCTGAGTTACTCTTTTGGTGTTACTTGTCATTAAAATGAGGTCAGCATTTTTTGTTGTCTTTTTCTCATTTTTCAAGATATTTTCCCTGCCTTTACCTTATCTATCTGTTGAAGTTCTTCTCTGTTACTGAGGTGTAGAGGGAGCACTGTTCCAAGACTGCAGAGTACTCCCCTCTAGTACTTGGAGAAGGTCCAGCTGCATTTGTTTCTCACATTATGTCTGTCAAGGGATTGGCCCCAGCTCAGCTTCCTCCCTGGTCCTGACAAGTGGCTTATGCTGGGCAGGTATCCTGCTCTGGTCTCTGCTGCCTCTGGAACTATGCTGCCACATGGGAGTGCATAGTTTCCTACATTTCACCATTCCCTCACTGCCTGCTTTTTGCCTCTAGTACTCTGTTTCCATGTGGGAGTAGATAGGTTCCTGAACTTTACAATTTCTCCACTTTTCTCCCTTGCTGCCTGAGGTGCTCTGTTGCCAACTAAGAATTTATAGGTTTCCTGCCCTCTTTGCCTTCTATATCTGTTTCCAGTGGTTTGGCTTGGATTCATCCATGTTCTGTAGCTTTATTGCTTCTGAGAGATTCAGCATGTTGTGCTGGCCCAAGTTCTTCTGGTTTTCACAGGTGTTATGCTCCTTGGGCTAATCTTTCTTCTTTCCTCAGAGTCATTTCCTCCTCCTTTCCTTTGTTTTGGAGCAATTGTTTTCGTTTGTGTGTGTGTGTGTGTGTGTGTGTGTGTGTGTGTGTGTGTGTGTGTGTGTGTGTGTAGAGGGATTGAGAGAGCAGATAGTTCAATACTCCATCATTTTAGCTCCCAGCATCTGTATTCAGTCAGTCAGTCCTTTCTCTGAAAGTAGATGGCATTTCTCATCATAAGTCTTTGGGATTGTGTTGGATTCTGTATTACTGAGAAATAACCACATAATCATATCTGTTCATCAAAAATATTGTTGTTACTCAGTGTTTTGGTTCTGCTTACTTCACTTTGCATCAGTTCATGTAGATCTTTTCAAGTTTTTTTTGAAATCATCCTCATCATTTCTTATAGTAGAATATTATTCCATTACTTTCTTATACCACAACTTGTTAGGCACTGTACAATTGATGGACAACCCCTCAGTTTCCAATTCTTCATACTATAAAAAGAGCTGCAGTATTTTAATACAAATAGGTACCTCCCTTTTAAATGACTTTGGGATACAGATAGTAGTGATATCTTGACTCAAAAGGTGGGAACAGTTTTTGAGTCCTTTGGACATATAATGGATATCACTTATGAGATAATTGTCTAAGGCAGTGATGGTGAACCTTTTAGAAACAGTGCCAGGCACCATCCCTACCCCACCCCCCAGACTGAGTGCTGTGTCTTCCCCCCAGACAATGTGCCATGTTCCTACTCACCCACTACAGGTGCTCTCTGTCCCCCACCTTTACCCCACACAGGGTAGGGAAAAATTGCTCTCATTGTGCTGATGGGCAGGTCAGGTGAGGTGAGAAAATATCATCAGGCATGTTGGGAGAGGAAGAAGGGAACAGCTCCACCTGAGTCCTGCTGCTTTTCTAGTAATAAGCTCTGGGAGAATTGAGGAGGGCAGCCACAAACCCACAGAGAGTGCTCTGCATACCATCTTTGGTACTTGTGCCACAGGTTCGCCATCTGTGGTGTAAGGAGAGGTAATTTTTAAAAATCTGTGTTATTACTATTTGTGCATCCCCATTATCCTCCCATATATGACTGCTGAGGGAAAAATAATTGTGAAAAATAGTGTAACTTGTAACTTGTGTATAAAAGACCATTAAAACTTTAATTTTTGATAAAGTTATTCCATAATTATTCTATAGTCTCATCCACATTAAATAGGATCAAAGAACCATTGATTTGAAATTGGATGGGTGTGTGGGAATTTAGATGTAATTTAATCTAACACCTTTATTTTAAAGGTGAGTCAGAGACTTACTAAAGGTTCTATTAGTAGAAAGTAAGAGTATGGAAATTCAGAGCCAAGTGCTCTGACTCTAGAATCAGTGCTTTTCCTACTACATCAAATATTTTTGTGGATCCTTTGTTCATATATAGTGCAGAGAAATAAATATGAAGTAAATAACTTTATCCTTGAATATATAATGTTTACATAGTCATAGAATTGGGAATTCATGGTGGAAAGTATAGAATCCTTGGTAGAGGGTCATCTAGTCTTTACCTAAGTACTTCCACTACCTATTAATTTGTGCCTTAATGAAGCAGCCCATATATATATATAATTTTAGTCATCATAATGAAGAACATATATACATATATATGTTCTTTTAATTAAATTTTAAATTAAAGCTAGCTAGGAGGCACAGGGAAGAAATTTTTGCAATTAGTTTCATCAGACTTAAGTTAAAAATTTGACTCTTATTTATTATGTGAGCCCAGGCAAGTCACTCATCTTCCACCTGCTTTGGCTCCTTTATCTATAAAATAAGTTTAATAATAGCACCTACCCCTCAGATTGTTGTATGGATTTTTGTAAAGGGATTAAAAATCTTATGCTGCTCTATAAATTCCAGCTATTTATAATGATTATGATAAAATAATAAGCATTTCTAATGTAATGCTACAATCTGTCTCCTTATACTTTCTATCCATTCATATGACAGAAATTCAAATAGTCTTAGGATAGCAAGCATAATCCTTCTAATTTTTTTTCTTTTTCAAGTTTTAGAGCACTTCTTCCATGCTACCTCATGTGAAAAGTTTTCTAGCTTTCTCATTATTCTGGTTCTCTTTCTTTAGATTTGATAATCTACTTTTATGAACTTCTTAATGTTTTTAAAATAAACCAAATAACCTAGCTGGCTGGATCTAGTACCCATGGACACATTTTACTTTCCTTTATATACTCACCTTCATTTTAGCAAGACTGACTCTTACATGACATTCCATTTTTTGTCTCTATTCTTTATATAGTTGGTTCTCTTGGCCCCGAATACCTGTCCTTTTTATCTCTGCTTCTTAGAAACTCTAAAAGGAAATAGAATTATTTTGGACTGATTAGTTTTTAAGAAACTCATGCTGAATATAAACAAATATTTGTTCATTTTGAATAAATCCTAATAGAAATACATGTTACTGAGCCTGACTGATCTCTGAGAGGCAAGTATATTATGGTGGATTTAGTGCTCATCTTGAAGTCAGACAGACTTTCATTTTGAATCCTGCCTCAGACATTTAGTAGTTATGTGACCATGGACAAGTAATTTACATTCTCTTGAGGTTTTGGTTTCTTTCTGTGTAAAATGGAAGTGTTGGAGTCATTGACTTCTACGGTCCTTTTCAAGTCTAAATCTATCATCTTATAAACACAAGTGTAAATTCTTTGAGATATAAAGTCAGGGACTAGATTTCTGAATTTATTCATAGCATCTATGTGCTTTCTGGTTATTCTCTCTTTTGTGAAAGGATGGCAGCTACAATTTTTCCCCTTAGTTTTCTGATTCAACAACCATTGTCCTTGCTGGATTAAGTAGAAACAAATAAAAGTTGAATTGTTCTGTTGCATCTCTGTCAAATGTTCTTCTGCCATTTGATTATTTCTTGTAGCTTCCTTTTGAGTATCACTTACATATCTCATCCTAGCTAATGAAGTCAATGAATACTGGATTTAGGGGCAGGATCAGTACATAAGTTTGATCTTTGTGTCTGAGAGTTGTACCATTTAGGGAAACTGTGTTAATACAACTGAAGACAGGATAAATTGTTTGAGTTTCAAACAATTCTTTTCTTATTGCTTTTGTAGGGCTATTTTGCTCTCTAATAATTTGGTCTTATAATTTTATAGAATGAGGAATAGATTCAAGGATGTCCTGTCAATTACTTGAATTGATTTTAAGATTGCATCATTCTTGACATTTATGGCTGACAAACTTAAGACATTTAAAACTATAGCATTTTTTAGATATTTTCTGATAGGAAATGTTCAATAGAATTAATACAGTCTAGTTCTGGGTCAAGCCTGAAGAGTTGTGCATTTATCATAGAAATATAATTTATAGATACCCTGAAGGCTGAGAGTGGCATAATATTTTTTAAAGTGCTGTTTCTATAAAACTTCATTTATAAAATAGTTTTGTTAAGTTTTTATATTTGATTTTTCTATTTGAGCTATAACTTAGTTGTATCTAAAAGTGCTCTGTTATTTTACTTTAATAGATCTGTGATCTCTTCAATTTGGGAATTATCTCCAACTTTTTTTAGCTTCAATAATAATATTCTTCACTTTATTTAATCTATGATATTTTCTCTAGAGTAAGCAATATTTTTCATGTTTCAAAATATTATGAATAGTGAAATATATATATATATATATATATATGATAAATGTACAATCTATTGCTATGACCTTCCTTGTTGGGGAGGCAGGATGGCATAAAAGAAAGTTTACTAGTATATTGATATTTATTGTTTTCTTTAGCACAATAGTATACTTTAAAAATCATATACTAAATCTTATTTAGCTATTCCTGCCTGGAAGAACATTCTTTCAGGTTCCAATTTTTTTTGTCATCACATAGAGAGCTTTTCCACACATGGGTACTTTCCTTTATCTATGTTCCCTTTGTTATACAGACCTTACACTAGCATTTCTGTATCAAAGAGTATACATAGTTTTATGACTCTTTCAGCATGATTCCTAATTACTCTCTAGAATGATTATATTAGTTCACCCCTCCACCAACAGTGTATTAGTGTTCCAATTTTCCCACATCCCAGTATTTATAATTTTCCTTTTTTCTTATATTATCCAGTTTGATAGGTGTTAAGTGATATATCAGAGTTATTGTAATTTTCATTTCTCTAATCAGTAGTGATTTGAAGCATTTTTCATATGACTATAGATGCTCTTTATTTCTTCATTGGCTTGGGCAATGACTTGTATTCTTAAAAGTTTGCCTCAGTTCTCTATATATTTGTGAAATGAGGCCATTGTCCAAGATATTTGGTATAAAATAATTTCCCAGTTATTTATTTTCTTTCTAATCTTGGTTGCATTGGTTTTGTTCATATAAAATCTTTTTAATTTAGTGTAATCAAATTTATCTATTTTCCTTCTCTTAATGTTCTCTATGTCCTCTTTGGTCATAGATTCTTCCCTTATCCTCAGATCTGATAGGTGAACTATTATGTGTGCTCTTGATTTGTTTATGGTATCATCCTTTATTTTAAGACCATGTATCCATTTTGATTTCATCTTAGTATATGATGTGAGATATTGGTCTATGTCTAGTTTTTGTCATACTGTTTTCTAGTTTGTTTAATAATGAGTTCTTCTCCCAAAAGCTTGAATCCTTGGATTTAATTGAATGCTAGGTTACTATAGTCATTTGCCATAACCACAACAACCATAGTGTGTTGATTACCTAATCTATTCCATTGGTCCACTAAGGTAAAGAGTTATATTAGCAGAAGTGGGGAAACTGGTCATAATTCCATAGAAGAAAAGAGTGCTTGTAGTCACCCAGAACAGAGCACAGATCCAGGAGAGCAGGGACCATGTTTCTCCTTAGATCATACTGTCTTAGAAGAAGTGAAAACTTACAAACTCCAAGATCTAGCTCTGTAAAGAGTTGCACAAAAAAGGCTGAGAATAGTGCCTATACCACCACTACACCCCAAGAGAAGAGGCCATCTTTAACAGAAAGTTAAAAGTCATGAAATAAGCTAGAAAACTGAGCAAACAACAACAAAAAATAATTGACCATAGAATCTTACTATGGTGACAGGTAAGATAAAAACATAACCTCAAAGCAGCTACTTATAAAACCTCAAAGGAAAATATGGATTGGATATAAAGCCAAAAAGAATTCCTGGAAGAGCTAAAATTATTTCAAAATTCAAATAGTAAAGATGAGGAAAAATTGGGAAAATAAATGCAAGTGATTCAAGAGAATCATGAAAAAAAGTCAGCATCTGGGTAAAAGAGGCATCAAAACATCAGAAATACTGAAGAAAATAATATAATAAAAACTAGAAAAAAGCAGAAACACAATAAAAAGTGGCACAAAAATCGACTGAAGAAAAGAACAATTTAAAAAGCAGAGCTGGCCAAATTGAAAAAAAATATGTAGAAATTCACTGAAGAAAAGAAATCCCTAAAAGATAGAATTGGCCTGATGGGAAAGGATATGGAAAAGCTCACTGAAGAAAATATTTTCTTTAAAAATTAGGATTGAGCAAGTGGAAGCTAATGATCACATAAGATATCAAGAAATATAAGATATAATCAAAATAATGGAAAAAATAGAATAAAATTTAAAATGTTTTATTGGGAAAACAAGTGACATGGAGAATAGATCCAGGAAATAAGATTCAAAAACTATTGGGCTAGTGTTCTTTGTGGCGGCAAGAAATTGGAAAATAAGGAGGTGTCCATTGATTGGGGAATGGTTGAACAAATTGTGGTATCTGATGGTGATAGTATTGTGCTGAAAGGAAAGACCTCCAGGAATTGATGCAGAGCGGAATGAGCAGAGCCAGGAGAACTTTGTACATAGAAACTAAAATACTGTGGAACAATCAATAATAACAGACTTTTCTACTAGTAGAAATGCAATGATCCAGAACAACACTGAGGAACTTATGAGAGAGAATGCTATCTACATCAAGAGAAAGAGCTGTGGGAGGAGAAATGCAGAAGAAAAAAATATGATCAATCATGTGGTTCAATGGGGAAATGATTAGGGTTTTGGTATTAAAAGATCACTTTATTGAAAATAAGAATAATATGGGAAAAAGTTTGAACAATGACACATGTATCACCCAGTGGAATTGTTTGTCAGCTCTGGGAGAGTGAAGAGGGGATAGGAAAAATCATGAATCATGTAACCACAGAAAAATATTATAAATAAATACATTTTTTAAAAAGAAAAGAATTACTGGGCTATCTGAAAGTCATAATAAAAAAATAGTCTTCCCATATTTTTAAAAATGATTAACAACAACAAAAACTGCTCTGATATCCTAGAACCAGAATGTAAAACAGAAATAAAAAGAATCCACCAGTTATTTCCTGAATGAGACTTCAAAATGAAAACTCCCAGTAATGTTATAGCCAAATCCCACAGTTCCAAAGTCAAAAAGAAGATATTGCAAGAGGCCAGAAACAATGAAAATATCATAGAGCCACAGGCAGGATAACAGAAGGTGTAGTAGAGACTCAGTTCTCTATTTAAGAAATTAGAACTTTATCAGAGCCACTTGCAGTAAGTCCCCAACCCCTCCCAGCTTTCTCCTCTCCCTCCAACCTTGGTTGTGTGGTATTGTTTGTACAAAACCTTTTTAACTTAATATGATCAAAATTATCCTTTTTGTTTTTGTATAATGTTCCCTATATCTTATTTGATTAAGAATTCTTCCCTTACCCATAGATCTGACATGTAAACTATTTATTGCATGCCATCCTAATTTGCTTATGATATCAACTTTTATGTCTAAATTATCTACTAATTACTAGCTATTGTGCATCTAATCTAATCCACTGATCAATCACCACCAGAACCAGATTATTTTGATGGTTAACATTTTGAAATACAATCTGAGATATGGTACTGCTAGGCTACATTATTTCACATTTTTTCTTATTGATTCCCTTGTAATTCCTAATCTTTTGTTCTTCCAGATGAGTTTTGTTATTAATTTTTATCTCCATAAATATTTTTGGAAATTTTACTGGGATACCACTAAATAAGTAGACAAGTTACATAAAATTATCATTTTATTATATTGGTTTTCAACATACCCAGGAGCAATTAACATTTTTCCATTTGTTTAGATCTGAGTTTTATTTGTGTAAAAAAGTATTTTGTAATTGTGCTCATATAGTTCCTGAGTTTTTCTTGGCAAGCAGAATCCCAAGTATTTTAAATTATCTACAGTCAATTAAAATGGAATTTCTTTTTCTTTCTCTTGATGCTGGGATTTATCAGTAGTATCAGAGAAATGCTGATGATTAATGTGGGTTTCTCTTATATATTGCAACTTTGCTAAAGTTGTTAAGTATTTCAACAGCTTTTTAGTTGATTCTTTCTCTAAGGATGCCATTTTATCACTTGGAAAGACTGATAATTTTGTTTCTTCATTGCCTCTTCTAATTTTTTCAATTTCTTTTTTCTTTTATTGCTATAATTAGAATTTTAGCACAATATTGAACAATAGTGGGGATAATGGGCATTCTTGCTTCACCCCTGTTTTTATTGGGATAGAGTCTAGATTGTTCTATTACAGGTGATGGTTTTAAATAGATACTATTCATTATTTTAAGGAAAGCTCCATTTATTCCCATATCTTTATTTGATGTCTTTAATTGGAACAGTTGCATTTAGTCAAAAGTATTTTTTTGCATCTATTGAAATAAACATTTCTATTTTTTTAACTGACATAGCCAACTATTCCATTGACTTTCCTAATATTGAAACAGCTCACAATACTGTTCTAAATCACACCTGGTTATAGTTAATAATCTTTTATGTATTTCTATAATCTCCTTGCTGGTATTTTATTTAAAATTTTCTTTAATATTTATTGAGGCCATTGGTCTTTTTTAGTTTTTTTTCCTCTGTTTTTTTCTCTTCCTAATAGAGGTATCAGTACTATATTTGTATCCCAGAAGGGATTTGTTAGGACTCCTTTGCTCATTTTCCCAAATAGTTTAAATAGCATTGGGATTCATTGTTTTTTAAATATTTGGTAGAGTTTGCCTATGAAACCATATGGCACTGGGAACTTTTTCTTGAGCAGTTCATTGCTAACATGTTCAATTTCTTTTTCTAAGATGGAATTAAGTATTTTATTTCCTTTTTTATTAAATTAGACAACTTATATTTTTATAAATGTTCATATCTTTCACTTAGATTATCAGATTTATTGGCATATAATTAGATAAAATAACAATAATTTCTTTAATTTCATCTTCACTGGTGATGCATTCACTCATTTCATTTTTGAAACTGGTAATTTGATTTTCTTTTTAAAATTAAATCAACCAGTGGTTTTAATATTTTATTTAGTTTTCATAAAATCAGCATTGTATTGTGAACAGGGAAAGTGTTGATCTTACAACAATACTCTGGCTAAAACATATGTGAAGTATCATGTACAGTTCTAGGCACCACATTTTAGGAAGGATATTAATAAACTTTAGTGTCTAGAAGATGAGCTAGAGAGTGAAAAATCTCTGACCAGAGTGAGGGAGAACCATAGCATGGATGAAAATCAATTAAAGGAAGAAAATACTATTAGGGAATAAAACACTGGTCTTCAGATTTGTGAAGGGTTAACATATTAAACCGAGATTATACTTGTTCTATTTGACATTCCCTGATAGTTAAATAAACTTAATTCAAGGCAACTATCAGAGTATGCTGCTTCACATCTGAATGGCCCTGTTCACCATTAATACTAACCCTAGTAGTTATGAGTTCTACTCCATTTCAGAATATAACTAGGAAAAATGCCAAGCCATTATTGTTCTCTGAGAGCAACTCATCTCTATTTCCTGGGTCTATCCTAATACAGGTCACGGTCCTCATCTTATTCACTGGTTTAAGGTTTTTACTATATGGATTTGTTAAATCAGTCCTTACCACAGCCCAACCCACTACAAGATTGCCTTTCCGCCATCTTTATGTTGCATTTCCATATAATCATTTTAGCATCACATAATGGAATTTACAGATGGTCATGATTTAATCATATATAGTTATTTATAAAAATAACAAAATCTAATAAAATAATAGCTAGCATTTATATAGAATTTTAAGGTTTTCAAAGTGTTTTACAGTCATTATATCATTTTATCCTCACAGAAACTCTGGGAGGTAGTGGTTCCTATACTCCTTTTAAAAATGAGAAGATGAGGTAGACAGACAGAATAAATGACTTTTCCAGTCTCACAACCATTAAGTGATTGAGGCCAGACTCCATGTCAAGTACTCTATCCATTATGTCACCTACCTCACTAATATTAAATCTATTAAAACAAATGCTTATTTTGCGTCTCTTTTACTCTTCATGTAATCCCACAAGTTTTATTATATGGAAAATGATGTTCTATGGCATGTATCCCTATAGCAATACTAGTGGTATAAGGAGTTTTTAAAATTGGATTTGTTTCAAGGAGATATTTGAGTCCTTATGCTTCTGTAGAATTCTGGACTTGGTTGATATTCAGATCACCTTTTCAAGGTGTTAAAGGACTAAGTCAAGAATTTTCAATTGTATATCATAGTCAAAACAATAGTCTTTTACCCACTTGATTTATTCTTTGTATATATAGTAAGGGTGAAATCTTTTCAATCAGATGCTTTTTTATAGTCAAGAAAAATAAACAAGGTAAAATCTTGAATTCTCTATGATTTTCAGTCAAATTATGCTTCTTTGAAAATGTCATCTGCTATACAAGAATATCATTTGTTAAAGCCCAACAATACTTTTTTCATACTTTTGTCAAGTATGACCTTTCTTTGTATTGAGAGTAATTCTTAGATTTTTTTTTGGGAGATGATAAAGTAGGCACATTAGGATTGATGTTTTCACAACACTCTCTTTTTAATATTTTCAGTAAAATCAGAGTCTATGCTTTTCATATCAAGTGTTTCGTATTTTCCTTTCCTTCAGTCATCTTGAGATTAAGTCCCTTGATGCCCCCAAATTTTGTCATTTGCCAAATGTATGTACTTGGTCTAGTTAGATGTCCTTCCCATTTTTATTTTCTTTAGTGTGTAGCATTCTGGGGATGAGGATATTAGAGGCTCAGTGGCATAAATTCCATTTTCTGTGAGAGAAAGGGATTGTTGTAAAAATATTTACAGATCTTTTCTGTCATTTGCTTATTCTGTTGTTTATTGTCTTCCCTAGTTTCATTACTATTTGTTCTCTGATTTACCTACATTAGCTGAATCTTTTCCTTCATCTTTGTTTAAACTTCTTTTCTCCTTTGCTGCTTCACTGTTTCTAGAGGTTTTATAACACACACATACATCTGGCAATAAAATTTAATTATTATATTACTGAAGATGCTTTAATATCTTGTTTAAATATGCCAGGTTGTAGTTGCCTTAATTTAATGTCATGTTTTCTTATATTTAGTTTTTCTAATAACTTACTGTTGCTTTGATTTTGAACTTTGCCTTTAGAATTTGAATATGACTTCCTTATAAGTAAATCAGTTTTTCTTAATTATTAAAATTATTAATCATTAATTATTACTACTTATATTATTTTATATTATATATAATTGTATCTCAACCAATAAATTATTAATTAATATTAAAACATGTTTCTTTTTTATGTACTCAACATATCAAACACTTTTTTGACTTTCATTTTGAAGGATATATTTGTGATATGCATATATGAATCTTTTGTGTGTTCTACAGTCTCTTGGTTTCTCATTTTTTTTACCAAACCATATATTCAAAGATTTTTGTGGTCTTCTTCCCCTATATCTACTTGGTATTAAAGACTATATTGATTTAATGTGACAGGTCATACTGAGTTCTTAATAGAATTTCTCTGCTTTATCATCTACTGCAATGTTAATAACATACACCAAATATCTTTATAATGATCTTTGACAAATGCTTTTTAATAATCTCTATAATACAACACAACTAAACATTCCATCAAATAATGTTTCTTATTGCCTTTGGACACATCTAAACCCACCTTGCTATTTATCTTTCCAAGGAGAAGATGAATCATACTTTGATTTCAGTGCAGCTTTCTTTTGTCTTCAGTTTTAATTCAGAACAAAATATCAGGATTGATATGATTCAATTCATCCAAGGTAATAGGTTCATTGGTTGGTAGATGAACAAGGGCAGTGATGGTAAGTCTTTTAGAGATGGAGTGCCAGGCTCTGCCCCCACGCTATCCCCAAGACAAAGTGCCATACCCACCCCCCACCAGAGACCAAGTTCTGTACCCCACTCATCAGCCTCTCCCCTCTACCCCACACAGGGGAGGAAAAAGTGCTCCCATTGGGCTGCTGGACAAAAGGTGGGTGATGTGAAAGAATGTTGTTAGGCTCGGTGGAGAGAGGAGGAGAGCAGCTCTGCTTGAATTCCTCTGTCTTTTTAATAATAAACTCTGGGTGGAGGTGGTGGGGGTACCCACAGAGAGCTCCCTGCATGCCATCTTCGTCACCCATGCCCTAGGTTTGCCATCAGTGAAATAGGGAATCACAGTTAGAGCACTAACAGTTAAATTATGTTTAGAGGTATCCTGAAACTATATTCCTTAACACCCTTTCCTCCCTTTTCTTCCATTTTACCACAGTCACTTTAGAAATTGTCTACATAGTTCTGAAAGCCATTTCATATTTTTCAATTTTTCATGTGTGGTTGACTTATAATACAAACTGGATGTTAAACTAGTCAACTTACTTAATTTCTTAGTATACTAGGCAAACCTTTGATGTTATAACTTGCAGAGAAGGTGCTGAAATATATTGGTAGGCTAACCTTCATACTCCAGAGTTATTTATAACAATGAAATCACAGATCCTAGTCCCATTACCCTCTATCGTGGATTATTATGAGAAAAGAATTCATCAAGTGACCAGCTTACTGGTTATTGACTTTTCCATGCTTAACTTAGCTAATTTTTAGAAACCTTATGACAACAGCCTATACTTTTAAGAGCTTTCTCAGTGATAGGGCCTATCAGAATTTTTGCTTCATGGTCCAGCCTTTGAATACTTGGAAGCTGAGTCACCTCTGTGACATTGTAATGCATCATATAATGACTTTGTGGAGGACATACAAAGAGTAGATATTTGTTTTGGATATTGAGTTAAGTTCAACAAATATTTGACACTTTCCTGAGTGCTGAAATAAAAACCAAACATTCCCTGCCCTCAAGAAAGTTATAGTCTGTTGATTTGATTATAATTGACATTATAGATTTAAGAAAAGAAAATCTTCTTAACCATTAGAAATATGAAAGTTGAACGTACTGCTTCAAGGACTAACTGATTTCCTTTTATTGTCATTATCATGAGACTCAGTATGGAGCCATGGTAAAAGTTCTGGGTCAGTAGTCAGAGGATCTAAATTTCAATCCTAGAACTGCCATTTGCTACCTGAATCTAAGAGCTGCCATTTTCCACCTGTATGATTTTGGGCAAGTCATTTTACCTTTCAAGTTTGAATTTTCCAAGTGAGAAAATTAAGGGCCAATCTGTTTCATAGAATTAATGAGAAAAACTATAAAGTAGTGTAAACATGAGTCATAAGCAAAGTCATCATTTTATTTTGATTATTAAAAAACACATCTACACTCAAACATCAAGGTTATGCCAAAAAATGTGCCCCTGACTTCGGAGATTATACCTAATGAATTTGAAAAATGTTTTGAATAGCAGTAGCAACATTGGGATAAATATCTTAAGGTGATTATATGTAAGGGAATAATTTTCATTTCTATGCTTAGTTATAGTATGTTTTTTAATTAAAAGTCAGTCTTATTATATAATACTTAGGAGACACACTGGAGAGTGGCAAAGGAAATGAATATTTCTCTGCTATAATTTAAAGAGGAAAAAAATCCAAAGAGATTTTGTCATTTTAAAAGGTTAGGGGGTGAAGGGGAAAGTAAGAGCATGAATCATTTAACCATGTTAACTTTTCTAAAAAATAAATATTAAAAAATATAAAATAAAAGGTTAATACTATAATAAAGAAACAATGTCACATGAAGAATCACACAATTCAAAAAGTAAAATTTGATTTGGAGGTCACTGATCTAACTACTTCATTCTGTGAATGACAAATGGAAGCTTTTAGCTTGCTTGAGGTCATTCAACTAATTAAACTATACCAATCACGTCACAAAATCCTGTATGAGGTCTATATTTCAAAGAAAAAAGAAATTGGCTTTTGATACATTTTTAATAGTAGTAGTTTTGCTTGACATTTTAATTTTCTAGTTGGGGTAACTTTTTTGAAGGAAAGAGTAAGAGAAATATAGATCGTATTTTTATTTAGAAAATAAAATTTTTTTCTTACATTTTTCTGTTTCATGTGATATATTGGTAAGTGGTAATAACAATGAGCCCAATGAATGATGATGATGATTTTAAAATCTTAAACTGAATTCATTTAATTACTCTGAATTCATCTCATTTTTAGCCAGACTTAACTAGAAAAGTAAAATTTAATCAATATGTTAAGAACTTTAAAAACTTCTTTTTTCTCTTTCTAGTAAGTGTATACATACAAGTTGATTTGAATCCTTGTTGGATACTTCTGTGAAACTGAACAAGAATGAATTAATAACATTTGAAATAAAATACATTTTTGACTCAAGTCTAGATTTGAAGCTTGAGTGATGTATTGATATAATTTTGTGTTCTTGAAGGCTATACCAGTAGAATACCAGTTCTGATAGATCCTATGAACCTGTAATAGCTTTAATAACAGTTCTAATAATCAACACTATACCTGTTGTCTGAGGATCAGCCAAAAAAAGTCTAGAGAAGTTCATCACTCTTTTGACAACAAAATGATGAATTTGTGACTACAGAAATTCTTTAAGACCATCTGCTAAATAATAAGGGTACTGCTATGTGCCTTAGTGAAAGGAGTCCTTAGAATGATGAAAGCATGGATATTTAAAGTTTTAAATAAGTTTAAACAATGTAGATGATTTATATATACTGACAATGGGACAAAGCATGATATCTTTTTAAAAGATTAATTTTGACATTGGATAGAGAATAAACCAAAATTTCAAAGATTAAGTTATTAGCTGTCCTATACAAATATCCAAATAGAGTACAAGGAATTAAAACAATATGGAAACTAAAAAGGATATAGAGATTACTTTGAAAAAAATTGTTCAAAGAGTCCTAGAACTAGTATTCTCCTAATAACCTAAACTAATGTCTTTTTCTCAGTCCTTATTCTCCTTTTATTTCCATGAAGTATGAGGTAGAAAAAGGAAATAAATATTTATTAAGTGTCTACTATGTGCCAAGTAGTGTGCTAAGAACTTTACAAATATTATCTTATTTGAATAAAGCTAATGGCATGGCTAATCATTCCTTCCTCACTATAGGTTTTTTGCCCTATCTTCTTGTTCTCTGCTGGTTCCTCTGTCCCCTCAATATGAGTATCTCCTCCATTTATTCAATAATTAGGTTCTTCTCTCTTTTTTTCTAGTAAACTAAGCCATGTCTGTAGCTTCAGTTATCATATTTATGTTGATTCTATCAAATTTCTGTATCTATCTCTATTTGGGTTCACTATCATGGACATTTTAAATTAAATTAAAATGCATTTTTAATTCCAGATTCTCTTCCTCCTTACCACTCCTTCACTCACTGAGCAGTCAAGAAATACAAAACCCATTACAAATATGAAGAAAAAAATCCCATTTCTTCATTATGCATGTTATGGAAAAAAGAAAGAAAACTACAAATGCCTGAACCTGTATTCTGAGTCTTTCAGTTCTCTTTCTGGAGCTTGATGGTATCTTTTTCATCATGGATCCTTTGAAATTGTGGTGCACCATTGGGTTGATTAGAGTTATTAAGTCTTTTGCAGTTGATTTTTTTTACAATATTATTCCTACTGTGAAATTTGTTCTAGTTTTACTCATTTCACATTAGTTCACATAAATCTTTTTAGGTAACTTTTAAACAATTACCATCATGATTTCCTGCAATGGAATAGTATCCTACTACATTTGTATACCATGATTTGTTTATCCATTACCCAATTGATGGATATTTCTTTATTTTAAAATTTTTTGCTTGTGTGAAATGAGCTACCATAAATATTTTTGTACATCCAGGCATTTTTGCTTTTTTCTTTGATCTTTCATGGAAATTTAAAATCAAATTAAATTGTATTTTTAATTTCATATTATCTTTTTCCTACCATTCCTTCTTCAACCATTCAGCAGTCAAGAAATATAAAACCAACTACAAATATGAAATAAAAAATTATTAGGCATATTGTGAAAAAAGAAATAAAACTATAAATGCCTCAGCCTCTACTCTGAGTTCATCAGTTCTCTATCAAAGTTTGAAATCTGATACTTCTAAGTCTCTTTCCTTTCACTTTTTTAATGATTTTCTTGATATTCTCAAGATTTTGTTCAAAATGATTCAGAGATTAGAGCATTAATCCTGGATTCAGGAAAACCTACCTTCCTGAGTTTAAATCTGGCCTCAGATATTTATTTGCTGCGTAAAGCCAGGATAATCACTTAACCTTGTTTGCTTCAGTTTGCTAATCTGTAAAATAAGAAGGAAATAACAAACTACTCCACTATTTTTGCCAAGGAAACCCCAATGGAATCACACAGAGTTGGACACAACTGATCTTTTTTCCCTCCAGATAAATTTTGTAATTATTTTTATTAGGTCTATAATATATGTTGTGTTACCACATAACTAAATAAAGGCAATATTATCTTTTAAAAATTATTTTGGCTCTTCCTATTTATGAAAAATTAATATTTCTCCAAATATTGAAATCTATATTTATTTGTGTGAAGAATGTTTTGTAACAGTGTTCATATATTTCCTGTGTGTTTCTGGGCAGGTAGAGTTCCAAGTCCTTATTTCTACCTGTAGAGATTGCTTTTCAAGACAGTGTCCCTCATTTTCACACCAGATTAAATTTCTGGTCAAGGTAAACTAGTCCTTTTTATACCATAGCTGCAGTACTTGTTTCCACTTTCTGATTTTCCATCTCAAAGCACTGGAGCCAGGATGATTCCATGTATGTTTCTGAGGAGCTTTACCTCTCTTAAATTTTTTTTCTAATATGGACTGCTTCATGAATTTGCATGTCATCCTTCCACGGGGACCATGCTACTCTTCTACATATTGTTCCGATTTTAGAATATGTGCTGCTCAAGCAAGCACAACTCAAACTTTTAATGATCCTGAAGCTACTGAATTTCACTGATCTGCTGAAACTGGACTTTTCATTTAGCCATTCAGGAATCACGTAGCCAAAGCCATCTGTCAGCTAACAATTCTTGTGGATGGTCTCTTCAAATTGCTCCAACAAATAGTTTTCCCAACCCCCTGACATTTCATTTTCGCTCACTAAGTTTTTCCCTCCTCAGCCTTAGCCTCCATTTCTTATACTTCTATACTCATATATCTCTCAGTGGTTTAGTTCAAAGCTGCCTGACTCTAACTTACTCACCTTTCACTTAAAAAGCAACAACTTCCCACTTCCCCCCCATGGAATTTATACTTTTTAAAATCATGCCTCACTCCGCTACTGTTAATATTTTTCATTTTAAAGCTTATCTTTACCCACAGAGCAGTTATGAAAAAGGCCTAATGTTCTTTAATTCTATGTTCCTAACACAGTTTTGCGACATATGTGTCATCCAAATCTTCATACTCATCTCCTATTTTTTAGTATAAAAGCTTTAACTCTGCCATTCTAAATCATCATCCAATTATTCCTACATATACATGATCTTATCAATGTGATATACCTTATCATACACAGGGTGATATAATTCTATCTATGCCACTGTTTTTTTTGTTCTAAACTTTTTAATTTTAATCTAAAAGTTATTCTTTTCCAAACACATATTTTGAAATAAAATAAGGTATTTTTTCCTTATTTCATTTAGCCATCAAAATATTCTTTGTTGTTGTGCTTTTTGTTGTGGCAAAAAATTGGAAAATGAGGGGTTGTCTCTCAATAGGGGAATGGCTAAACAAATTGTGGTATATGATAGTGATGGAATACTATTGTTCAATAAGGAATGATGAGTTGATTGATTTCAATAAGAACTGGAAAGACCTACATGAATTGATGTGGATTGAAATAAGCAGAACCAGGACAACATTATACACAGTAACTAAAACACTGTGGATGATCAAATGTAATTGGCTTTGCTACTATAAGAAATGCAATGATCCAGGACACTTCTGAGGAACTAAGAAAGAATGCCATCTACATCTAGGGAAAGAAATGTGGGAGTAGAAATCCAGAAGAAAACATGATTTATCACTTGTCTATATAGTTATATGATTAGGGGTTTTGGTTTTAAATGAATAATATGGAAATAGGTTTTGAATGAATATATATATATATACACACATATTATATATATATATATATATATATATATATATA